>NC_133331.1:90835483-90983536 GCF_042186555.1 Aquarana catesbeiana
AAAGACAGACTACAAACACATCCAAACCCCCACCCCCCTGATACCACTAGATTTGGGCGCACACTAAGGGAATTTTCACTAACTGACACTTGGAGATACAAATATCCCAATACCACGTTATACTCCTGTTTTTCGGCGACACATTCTACTATGTCCCGGATCGAGCTCATCCTAATATCAGACACCCTAATTCCCCTACTAACTGACTCAGGTTACCACACCAGATCCCTTTCAGACCACGCCCCATGCTGGGCCACGTTAAAGCTAGCCCCGAATAGTGGCCCCCGTACCTGGCGCTTACACCCTTTTTGGCTGGCTACACTAAAGGACCAAGAGGACATTCACAGTGAATGGAAATACTACTTTAATACCAATAGGGACACAGCCCCTGAGGGTATGGTATGGGAAACATTTAAACTCCATGCACGCACTATGTTATCTTCCCGGATAAATAGAGCCAAAACCTCCTCCAAAGCTATTTTGTGCCAGGCCTCTGACAAATTGGACTTGATCACTAGGGAGTTCCAAAATGATCCTTCACAGGAAAGGGCGTCTGCACTCCAGCTCCAAACCCGCCTTGTAGACCAGTTAAACTTTGAAAAAGCTAAACAAAAACTCTTCTTTGTGAAGCAACGGATTTTTGAACAAGGTGAACGCGCGGGCAAATTATTAGCATACCTTGCTCGTCAGGATATGAGTCCACCAGTGGTGGTTACACTCCTTGGGCCAAACTCTGTCACATACTCAGACCCTCCAACAGTGGCAAAAGCCTTTCAAACATACTTTATGGACCTATAATCCTCGAAAGTACAAGTCCCTACACAAGAGACCCAGACCTTTCTTAAAGACATCCCCCTTCCCCAATTGTCAGAATCTCAAGTCACTGAGCTAGAGGCCCCCCTTAACTTGGATGAAATAGCACTCGCCATAGCATCTCTGGCACCAGCAAAAGCCCCTGGAGGCGATGGTTTACCACTCGACTTTTACGCAGCCTACTCGGAAATTCTTATCCCCGAATTATTACTGCTGTTTAACCATATATTTGAAACCGAGACCCTACCTGAATCCCTTCGTCAAGCAGTAATCATAGTGATTCCCAAACCAGGCAAGGACCCCCACCACCTAGAATCCTACCGCCCAATCTCGCTCCTCCAAGCGGACATTAAAATACTAGCCAAAATTTTGTCCATGCGCCTTAACCAAAGTATTCTCTCCTTAATAAATTCGGATCAAACGGGGTTCATGCCTGGCATGAATACAGCCATGAACTTATGACGATTATACATGAACATTCAAGCTGATCATGAGAACGTGGGAGACAGGGCGGTGGTGGCGTTAGACGCCGCAAAAGCTTTTGATTCGGTGGAATGGGGGTACCTGTGGGAATGCCTTAAGGGATTCGGATTCGGGCCCAAGTTTATTAAATGGGTAAAATTACTATACTACTCCCCCTTGGCTAGAGTGGTAGTTAATGGGCACACATCCGACCTCTTCCCCCTGGGACCAGACAGGGATGCCCGTTGTCCCCTCTACTCTATGCCCTGGCTGTGGAACCCCTGGCCATTTCACTCAGGTTAAGCCCAAATGTACGAGGACTGACCAAGGGACCCCTAACAGAAAAACTTTTATATGCCGACGATATGCTTCTATAACTAGAGGACACTGGCCCTTCTCTTCAAAGAGTTCTTGTTATTATCGGGGAATTTGGGAAGCATTCAGGGCTAAATATGAACTGGTCCAAATCACAGATTCTCCCCCTTGACCACTCACCTCCCTCCCATCATGCGGCCTCCCTTCCACTACAAAGAGTGGCCTCAATTAAATATCTGGGCGTGACTATTACAAGAGATCTCCGTGAATTTATAGTAAATAACATCGAACCACTCTTCCCCCTTCTAAAATCTCGTACACAATCCTGGGCCAGGCTTCCTCTAGGAGTAATGGGGAGAATTAATTTATTTAAAATGGTACTTCTGCCAAAACTTTTGTACATATTTTGGAACTCCCCAGTGCTAATCCCACTAGAGATCTTTAAAAAGATGGATCAAATCATCAACTCTTTCATATGGGGGGTCTAACAGGCACAAACTTGCTTGGAACACGATTAAAAACCCAACCTCGTCAGGTGGAGCGGCCATACCAGATCTACACACCTATTATATAGCTGCACAGCTTTCACATTTCTATCATATTCACAAGACTGATGAACTTAGATATCAAACATTGGTATGTGAAAGACCAAATGATAATATGTACTCCCCACTACAAGTCCTATTTAGGAATGAGAGCAGGAGACGAACAAATAAGGTACGGCACCCACTGTTACACCAGCATTGCTATGTATGGGGAAAAGCGATCAAAATGTCCAGTACTGACTTTTTCCACTCACACACACCCTTATGGCACAATCCCCTTCTGAGGGAACTACTGATCTTACAGGGGGCTAACAGGTGGGCTGCAAGGGGCATAGTGTTCCTCTTCCAGGTTATTACTATATTTGGGGTAAGACACTTCCAAACACTCTGCGAAGAGTTTGACCTTCCCTCTACTATGCAATTTAGCTATTTGCAACTAAAACACGTGCTTCAGGCGCAATTTACAAACGGCTTTCCCAATCCACAAACGCTCCCACTGGTGGACATCATCACAGGCTCCTCTCCAGAAAAACTTATATCCAACCTGTACACCGCATTACGTACTAGAACCACTGCCAGAATAGTAGATATAGCAAAATTCAAATGGGAGGCAGACCTCGGCCAAATAGACAACACTGATTGGGAAAATATATTGGAAAATGTACGGAAAACCTCACCTAAATTATCCGAACGCCTGACTCAACTGTACATTATTCATAAGTCTTATCTCACACCTGCCAGAATAGCCAAATTCTCTCCAAGCCAGAATCTAAATTGCCCAAGATGTCTAGGCACTCCATGTTCCTTTTTCCACTTGATCTGGTCATGCCCAGTAATAACTGAATACTGGACGCAGATTATAAAATTCCTCCACGACCATATGGGTTCACCACTACAACTGGACCCCAGGCCGTGCTTACTGGGTCTACTCCCAGACACCTTGTCCAGGCCTCTGGATACACTCCTCAGTGAAACACTGTTTAGTGCTAGGAAACTAATTGCCAAACACTGGTTGAGAACTACCTCTCCTTCTGTCCAGGACTGGTTGAGAGAGGTAAATGCATCCCTGCCATATAAAAAAGTACTCTACATACACAGGGGTTGTCCTAAAAAGTACCATAAGATATGGAGCGCATGGCTAACCAACGATAATACCTGTACTACATGATCACTAATGTATAGCTGCAAGATTATGGAGGCTACGGTTTTCATTATTCTAGGAAGGTATTTTGGGGAAATGTCTAGTTTAATATAAACATTACAATGTAAATGGCTAACCTAGTTACAATGTCCAAGCTATGCACATACTAGTACCTCCTTAGTCCGGTGTAAACAATGATGGAAAAGCAAGTTAGAATATATGTAATGCTCATAACCATTGATGCTGCTGACATGACACGTTTCTTTTATTTGTATGTGTTTTTTGACAACAATAAACATGTTCTTTAAAAAAAAAAAAAAAAAGATAAGGTGTAATGTAAGCATATAAAGCCTTAGGGAGGTTCTCAAAGGTTAGATTTAGAACTGCATTATTCTGAGGGGCCTTAACAAGGCAGTGCAGTTTCCACATATATTTACACATTTTGTGCAACTAAAATATCTGTTTTTAAATGCAAATTGTTAGTGTAATTTTTTTTTTTTTTTGCATTTTTGCTGGCTAGCTGGTAAGTGTGCTAGAAAATACATTTAGTTTTTTTGCATAGCTCTTTCAAGTGCACCTTGCTATAAAGGCTAGTTGTAAATTGGAGCAGTCAACATTTCTATTTACCTTGCTGAATTTGGCGTGGGGACACATCAGTTACTTTTAGTTGCTATTGTGCTCTGCTGAGCTTCTGATATCTCCCTGTACCTTTAGGCTGGGTTCACACTGGTGCGACACGACAGCCGTCCTACTTTGGATCCGACTTTGCCCTGCGACATGAAGCTGGCATGTGTCCGACTTTCAATGAACGGGGATCCGACTTGGATCCCCGCCAATGCCGGCACTGTGTTTGGTATGAATCTTTAGGGGGGAACTCCGCGCCAAATTTTAAATAAAAAACCGGCATGGGTTCCCCCTCCAGAGGCATACCAGGCCCTTGGGTCTGGTATGGACCTTGAGGGGAACCCCCTACGCCGAAAAAACGGCGTGGGGGTCGCCCCCAATCCATACCAGACCCTTATCCGAGCACGCAGCCCGGCCGGACAGGAATGGGGGTGGGGACGAGCGAGCGCCCCCCCCCCTCCTGAACCGTACCAGGCCGCATGCCCTCAACATGGGGGGTTGTTGCCTTGGGGGAGGGGGGCGCGCTGCGGCCCCCCCACCCCAAACCACCTTGTCCCCATGTTGATGAGGACAAGGGCCTCTTCCCGACAACCCTGGCCGTTGGTTGTCGGGGTCTGCGGGCGGGGGGCTTATCGGAATCCGGGAGCCCCCTTTAATAAGGGAGCCCCCAGATCCCGGCCCCCCACCCTATGTGAATGAGTATGGGGTACAGCGTACCCCTACCCATTCACCTAGGAAAAAAGTGTCAATTTAAAAAAAAACACTACACAGATTTTTAAAGCATTTTATTAGACAGCTCCGGGGGTCTTCTTCCGACTTCGGGGGTCTCTCCGGTTCTTCTCCACGCTCTCCGGATCTTCTGCCGGGCTCCTCCGCTCTCTTCTGCTCTTTTGCCGCTCTTTTGCTAAAGCGGAGGAGCCTGGTCTTCAATCTTCTGCCTTCTGCCCTCTTCTCCTGATGTTGACACGACGCTCTCTGGGGCTAGAATGCTCTCTGTGCGCTCTGCTCTGACTTATATAGGCGGTGACCCCGCCCCCTTATGCCGTCACAGTCCCTGGGCATGCTGGGACTGTGACGTTTTAGGGGGCGTGGTCATCACCCGATGACCACGCCCCCTTATGCCGTCACAGTCCCAGCATGCCCAGGGACTGTGACGGCATAAGGGGGCGGGGTCACCGCCTATATAAGTCAGAGCAGAGCGCACAGAGAGCATTCCAGCCGGGGAGAGCATCGTGTCAACATCAGGAGAAGAGGGCAGAAGGCAGAAGGCAGAAGATTGAAGACCAGGCTCCTCCGCTTTAGCAAAAGAGCGGCAAAAGAGCAGAAGAGAGCGGAGGAGCCCGGCAGAAGATCCGGAGAGCGTGGAGAAGAACCGGAGAGACCCCCGAAGTCGGAAGAAGACCCCCGGAGCTGTCTAATAAAATGCTTTAAAAATCTGTGTAGTGTTTTTTTTTAAATTGACACTTTTCCTAGGTGAATGGGTAGGGGTACGCTGTACCCCATACTCATTCACATAGGGTGGGGGGCCGGGATCTGGGGGCTCCCTTATTAAAGGGGGCTCCCGGATTCCGATAAGCCCCCGCCCGCAGACCCCGACAACCAACGGCCAGGGTTGTCGGGAAGAGGCCCTTGTCCTCATCAACATGGGGACAAGGTGCTTTGGGGTGGGGGGCCGCAGCGCGCCCCCTCCCCCAAAGCACCAACCCCCCATGTTGAGGGCATGCGGCCTGGTACGGTTCAGGAGGGGGGGGGGCGCTCGCTCGTCCCCACCCCCATTCCTGTCCGGCCGGGCTGCTTGCTCGGATAAGGGTCTGGTATGGATTGGGGGGGACCCCCACGCCGCTTTTATCGGCGTAGGGGGTTCCCCTCAAGATCCATACCAGACCCAAGGGCCTGGTATGCTCTTGGAGGGGGAACCCATGCCGGTTTTTTATTTAAAATTTGGCGCGGAGTTCCCCCTCAAGAACATCTGAGCACAAGACGCGTGCCAAAGTCGGATCATGCAAGACGGCAATCCGACTTTGATCCGACTTCAATGATAGTCAATAGGCTGAAGTAGGATCAAAGTCGGACCAAAGTAGTACAGGGAGCATTTCTAAAGTCGGAACGACTTGTGTCGGACCAGTTAGGACGGCTCCCATAGGGAAACATTAAATTTCACACGTCATGCGACATGAGCTCCCAATGTCGGAGCGTTTGTCGGACCAGTGTGAACCCAGCCTTAAGGAGGAATGGGCTCCCTCCAGGCACACCTGCACTTTATATATCCATTGCTAAATATTCTCCACTACGGTGACTCATAGATTTAAGACCACACTATACAAAGGGGCCTTGACGAGGCTTCCATATATATTTTGCAAATGTGCAACTAAAACCTCTGTTTCAATGCAAATTGTTGCACAGTTTAATTTGCTAGTTAGCTCGCATGTGTGCTGGGAAATACATTTTGTTTTCCATTTGCATAGCCTTTCCAAGTACCCCTTTTTTCAAGGATAGTTATAAATTGGGACAGTCAACAAACTATTTTAATTTTCAATACTTCTTTTGCGACCCACTAATGTCATCACTGGGTCTTATTTGCTGGTCTTTGCTTCGAGTTTAGCATGAAGGGCCAGCAAGATCCTGTAAACATTACAGGTTCTGGCTTCAAATCAAGTTTCAAGAGCATTATATGAAAGAACATATCTCTGGGATCCCTTTAGACATGCTTGTTCTTCCCTGCTGGTAATTGGGTGCTGCAGACATCAGCTGTGCTGTCTGCTGATCGATTCTTTGAACATGCCCGTATAAAGGGATGCTCCAATCAATGAAGCTGTACTACAGCTTCTCTGAATGAAACAGGATCTGGAAGAATGGAGGATGGGTGGATGATAGATACTCTTTCCCCCTCTATTCGTAGAACATGTTTCATTTATAGAAGATGTAGTAAGGCTTCTATGAATGGAGCAGCTGAATGAAAAAGGCAGGCATAGCCGGACTCTCTCGATGCGAGCTTGTTACAACCCCTTAGTTCTATTAACAACCCTCACCCCAGCACCAGGAGACTGAAGGATAAGTTCATCTTTAGGAACATGTTACATGTTCCACCCGATTTTAGGGTGGAACATGCAATATGTTCCCAGTGCTACAGCAGCCACCCGCTGCCCACCCTCCTTGTGGCAGCAGTACACAGAGAAGTTTCCCATACTAACTACCAGTTTTTGAAAGCAGCGCAGCCATGCGGGGCTCCGCCCACACGGGCGCATCATTCATATGCAGAGCTCGGTGTATAAATGAGCTACAAGTCCCGACAGCCTTAGCGGCTGTCGGCTTGTAGTTCTCAATGAACTACCACGGGCTGTAGAGCGCTGTGGTAGTTTGAGTCTTCCTGTCAGCAAATATCGGCTTAGCCGTATAGGATGTAGAGGTAAGCGGATACACTGAGTGTGGAGGAGACCTGCATGGTATCAGTGATTCTCTGATCGCTGGTGCAATGCTTTACAGGCTCCTAATACAAAAAAGAATAAATGCACCTTTTTTTACCTGCAAAAAGATGTGCATTTATTAACTTTTTGTACAAAGGTGAACTGATCCTTTAAAGTGGCAAGGGAAAGATGAGGGGATAGACAGAGGAAAATTTCTACTAACAAAAAAGAGGCATCAGCACAAGGGACACATCCTACTGACTGTAAGGTATGTCCCTTGAGCTGATTTTTCTGGGGGGGGGGTTGGTTTGGTTTTTGGCTGCAGTTGTTTCGGCATTAACTGCATATACCCTGCTTTTCTGGAACAGCAAGTCCTGGCCTGGAGCCTGTGATTCTGAATAGCATCAGAAATCACATTGCTTTTTATTCAAATAGAAATTTGATAGTTGGCCTGATCCACTCTTAATGAAATCTACAGAAGTAAACACACAAGGATCTCAATATGAGAACGATTTTTCACAGGCAATCTGTCGGAGCAATGGTTGGTGTTGGCGCTTCAATCATCACGGCACCATGGTTGATATGGTGTCAGGAAGATTGAAGCGCATTATTTCTATTATTACACTGTAATATAAACACTAATATAAAATGAAATCGTTTGACTCACCATAATGCCAAATCAGTGGGAGCCCTGAGCATGTCAGTTGCCACCAGATGTGAATTGTCACCTGCCACCAGATGCGGAATGTCACTTGCCACTCTGCCTGCCACTAGATAGAGATTGTCACTTGCCGCATTGCCTGCCACCCGATGAGGAATGTCACTTGCCACGCTGCCTGTCACCAGGCACAGATTGTCACTTGCCATGTTGCCTGCCAGTGCCACCAGATTTGGAAAGACACTTGCTACGTCGCCTTCAGATTGTCACTGCATTGGTGGCAGCACTGGTTCATTTAGCACAGAGGCAGGCCTCTGTGCTGTGGTCATTTCTGAGCGAGGGCAGGAGAGCATGATGTCATCTCTCTGCTTGCCAGCCCGCTTCTCTCATCCGCCCGCCTTTCTGATCCACCTGGGTCTCTCATGGGGCCCACCCTCTGCCACACCCACAGCCCAGCTGCAGAGAGGCCGCAGCCCGGTGGTTGGGGACCCCTGCCTTACACAGTTAACTTTTTTTTAAGTTGTTACATTTGTATCAGTATTAGCAGCTATATGCAGCAAATATGTACTAGTAAACTGCTACACTCAGTGCATTCATTCCCAGGTCAATTCCTCAAAAGGAGTACAGCACATGATACATCGATTCTATATGAATTCAATGAGTGAACTAAGACTATTTTCATCATTTTATTTCAGCAATATTCCATGCCTCGCATAATAAACTGTAAGTTTAAAACTGTCAATATCCCCATCCTAAAAGTAAAACGAGTGGCCTTTTTATTTTACCATATTGGGAGTGTTCTATATAGCAGTTCTTTGAATGATTCTACTATAGTCTTTTTATCAGACTAGGAAGGAGAAAAGGGGAGAAAAGGGAAGAGAAGGGAAGGGAAGAAATAGACATACAGGCAAGCATTATAAATATCACAATTTCAGCAACCTGAGATTGAACTGCCTGCTTTGATACTGCACTTCACATCATTCTTATGTGTAGACAAGCCCGTCTTAAATTGAAATGGTAGGTTTACTGCCAGCTACAAGATGATTGGACATTGGCAAACATAAAACCTGTAGGCCAGCCCAGGAAAACCCCTTTGACTATACCAGCATGCTTTTTGATGGGACATCTGTCCTTTAATGACTCCAAGTAAAGGATTTTACTGTGCATACACAAATCCCAGTTTCTTTCCTGTCCACTAAGGGACACAGGAAGCATTGTTAAGTCCAAAAGTAGTCCAACTGAGTGGAGGGGCTGGGGGGGCAACACCACAAACAAAAGCTAACAAGCACAAGAAAGGGACCTTATGCTCAAGGCAAAGGTAAGGCTGAAACAACCATCTAAAAGAACTTAGAGGATGTATAAACAGAAGGCAAGGTGGCAGCCCTACAATTATAGGAAACAGTTGCTTAAGCCAAAAAGCCCAAGAAGCAGTCACAGGGGTGAAACCCCCTCCTTGAAACAATACATTTAGATGATGGTCTCCTTGTGCCACGTAAAGATGGAGAAACAATCTGAAAGTCTATTAGGGATTACAAAAATGAGTTTTTCTGAAAGAAACAGTGACTGAGAGATAGACTCTCACAACCCGAACCACATCCAGACAATAAAGGGCAATTTCCTTTTGGTAAACTGCAGCAGGACAGAGGGGATGGAAGACCAATGTCCTGATTGACGAGAAAGGCAGAAACTACCTTAGGCAAGAAGAAAGGCATGGGCCCCAACACCACCATGTCCCATGCGTCTTCTATATGCAGAATCAAAAAGGGTTCCTTGCAGGACAAGATAGCCAGTTCAGAAACTTGCCTCGTAGAGCAATGGCTACAACAAACACCACCTTGTTGGTAAGAGAAGAGAGGAGGTATGTCTCTAAGACAATTGAATGGCGGTTTCTGAAGTGCAGAGAGAACCAGATTCAGATCCCATGGAGTCGCATGGTAGAGATCCTGTAACACTTCCAGGTGTGAAGAACCACTCCCACGGATCCAAGTCTGCCTGGAATGTAAATGACTGACAAGTTGGAACATGAAGTTCTGACCAGGACAGTATCCGATCTACCTCTTACCATGGCAAGCCTTCTGGTTACTGCTTAATTGATGTATGCTACTGCTATAGTGTTGTTTGACTAAATCCAGGATAGGATGACCCTCCAGTGGGGTGATCCATTGCTGTAGACAGCCAAATGACCTGAAGTTCCAGAACGCTGACTGAGACAAGACCCCTCCAAAGACCAAGTTTTTTGCAGCAACTGGGTTCCCAGCACTCCTCCTCAGCCCAACAGGCTGATGTCCACAGTGAGGATCCTCTAAAAGAAGGGAAGGAGGAACTTCGGACTCCAGAGCCAGAATTCTCAGCAACTAGACCAGATAAAACCCGGTTCTCAGTGATAGAAGAATGTCAACATGGAGGCTGAGGAATTGGAGAAACACAATGAATTAACATACAGAGGATAAGACTTACAATTTGTTCCTTGGGCTTCTTCTGCTGGGTACGATTGGTGCTTTTTGCCACCAGTATCATCCTTGATAATGCTGTACAGAGCTGGCGCTTGAAGGTCAAGGGGATCAAAAGCTTTTTACACAAAGTTTCCACAGTCAAACGCTTGAGCCAATGTGCCCTAAGTATAAGAACTGACATGAGAAATATGTGAGAATTGAGACAGAAAGCTTCTAGCAGTGGTTCTCAACTTCTGTCCTCAGGACCCACTAACAGGCCAGATTTTAAATATTACCTTGGGGAAATGCAGACTAGAAAACTGCAATCACTGAGCAGCAAATTACATCACCTGTGATGTATTTTAGTTATCTTGCAAACCTGGCCTGTTAGTTGGTCCTGAGGACAGGAGTTGAGAACCACTGTCTAGCAAATCATCACAATTGAATGTTAACGCTTCATTCTCCTATTCCACATGCTCTTTAAAGCAAGTAATGAACTTGGAAACAGTTACAGTGGATATAAAAAGTCTTCACACCCCTGTTAAAAATGTCAGGTTTCTGTGATGTAACAAAATGAGACAAAGATAAATCATTTCCACCTTTAATGTGACCTAAAAACTGTATGACTCAATTGAAAAAAAAAGTGGGGGATAAAAATGAAAAACTAAAATAATGTGGTTGCATAAGTGTGCACACCCTCTTATAACTGG
The DNA here is from genome assembly GCF_042186555.1 of Aquarana catesbeiana. Lineage (NCBI taxonomy): Eukaryota > Metazoa > Chordata > Amphibia > Anura > Ranidae > Aquarana > Aquarana catesbeiana. The sequence continues at coordinate 90,846,588 of NC_133331.1, forward strand.
GGATGCAGCTGTGTTAACAATTAACCAATCACATTCAAACTCATGTTAAATAGGAGTCAGTACACACCTGCCATCATTTAAAGTGCCTCTGGTTAACCCCAAATAAAGTTCAGCTGTTCTAGTAGGTCTTTCCTGACATTTTCTTAGTCGCATCCTATAGCAAAAACCATGGTCCGCAGAGAGCTTCCAAAGCATCAGAGGGATCTCATTGTTAAAAAGGCATCAGTCAGAAGAAGGGTGCAAAAGAATTTACAAGGCATTAGATATACCATGGAACACAGCCATCATCAAGTGGAAAAAATATGGCACAACAATGACATTACCAAGAACTGGATATCCCTCCAAAATTGATGAAAAGACGAGAAGAAAACCGGTCAGGGAGGCTGCCAAGAGGCCTACAGCTACATTAAAAGGAGCTGCAGGAATATCTGGCAAGTACTGGCTGTGTGGTACATGTGACAACAATCTCCTGTATTCTTCATATTTCTGGGCTATGGGGTAGAGTGGCAAAACGGAAGCCTTTTCGTAAGAAAAACCACCCAGCGTGGCTAAATTTTGCAAAGACACATCTGAAGTCTCCCAAAAGCATGTGGGCAATAAAGACACCCAAAGACCTAGGTAACTGAAGTAGCTCACAAGACTCAGTCCAAGTAGTCTACTCACTAAGCGTGGGAAATATGGAAGTCAGGAAAGTGCCCTATGTGGAACCCAATGCCTGAAGGTCACTTCCAGGCTGTTCTAACACATCCAGTTTGAGAAGTGTCCAGATGCGGTACTCCAAAAGCCAGGCTGAAGCCAACCATGCTGGGGACAAAGCTCCAGTGGCAATGTAGATAAGAGTCTTGATAGAAGGAAAAAAAATTAAAAAAAACACACCATCAAAAATGAGTTAGTCCAAAACACCAAAGCTTTAAAAAAAAAAATATATATATATATGTAATTTTCCTAAGGCACTAGCAAACAACTGAGGGATACGGATAGTTAGAGGGGTTATCCTGGGCTAGGCTACAGGTTTTTTTGTTTACCAATGTTCAATTCTCCTCTAGGCAATAGCATAACTTGAAGGTTAAAGACTTACTGTGTCCCTCAATGGACAAAGAAAGAAATTATGGTTTTAGGCCAATTTAGGTTTTCATTTATTTTAGGTTCTTAAACTGATCTTAAGGCCCCTTTCACACTGGGGCCGGAGTGGCGTCGGCGGTAAAACGGCGCTATTTTTAGCACCGCTTTACCATCGTTTTAGCGGCAATAGTCGGCCGCTAGCGCTGCACTTTTACCCCCCGCTAGCGGCCGAGAAAGGGTTAAAACCACGGCAAAGCGCTGCCCCATTGATTTCAATGGGGAGGAGCAGTGTAGGAGCGGTGTATACACCGCTCCAAAGATGCTGCTAGCAGGACTTTTTTTCCCGTCCTGCCAGCCCACCGCTCCAGTGTGAAAGCCCTCGGGGCTTTCACATTGGAGACACAGCAGCGGCTGTTTCAGGGCGCTTTGCAGGCACTATTTTTAACGCTGTAGCGCTTGCAAAGCGCCCCAGTGTGAAAGGGGCCTTAGTATCAGGTATTCGTTACAAATAAAGAAAGTGTGCAGGTGGTCAAAGAAAAAAAAAAACAGATCTGTACAAAAAGACAGTAGAGAAAACGCACATCATTTTAGATATTCTAGCACTGGTTAATTTTTAATGATTTCCTGTATATGTGCATTAACCCATAAAGGTTACTTTTTTTTAAAATGTGCGCATAAAATTCATATGTTAACTAGAGTAGTAGATTATAAATAACTCCCACATCACTACTGTTCTAATATTGGAACAAGAAGCATTAATGGGTTAAGGGCCATTACACAAAAGGATTGAAGTTGCTCAAACTGCTTATTTACATATTTAAGGAGGACAAAAAGTCATAATTACTATTCTTATGATTATGTGACACACACTGATTCCAGTAACATTAAGTATTGCTTTAGAACATACATTCTGGAAACATTTTATTTTCTTTTGTACAAGCTTGAAATCTACTGTGAATTTAGGGCTGCTGTTTTGCTCAAAGCAAAGGCCTTGGGTCTCGAAAAAAAAAGTTCTTACAGCAGACTACTTGGGTCCCTAAATCATTTAAAATGTAAATTATTCTGTTGAATCCTTTTGAAAATGTCATGAGCCCCTTAATAATGGTACACTAGGTGATCTATACAACACTTGAGGCTTCCGTAAAGGACTTCCTCTAAGGTCAGCCAAGCATGCAAGTCTGGTACAAGCTGAATGTGGTACACGTTCCCAAAGCATAAAAAAAATCATATCTTAGGGTGGCAAAAAGCTATACATTACATATTACCACACACATTTATATATAGGACAGTATAAAGGAGGAGGAGTACAAAGTAACATGCAACCAATCACATGCTTTTATTTTCTACATTTGAAAATAAAACAGAATTAATTACCCGAATGTCATTAAATGGGATCTTTACACAATTCAATGGTTCTTACCACCATAACTGTAACCCCCCAGCCCCGGTTAGTCAAATCCTGTAACATACATACTCTACAAGCACTTTAAGACATCTCAAAATAATTTACTACTTCATGTATTTTGTATCCAAACATTTTCAATTTTATTTTTGTATATGTGTACTTTTTTTTTTTAGTATAACAAAAGTACTGCTATATCACTGAGATCTTTGGAGTTGGCCTATGCTCAATTTAGTAAATATAATGGAATGTATGAAACCGCATACAATGATATGCAAGATGAAGGCCAGTAAAAGAAAAATAACAGGTCTGTCAACATTGTTTTATAATTGTAATAATAATCATACTAAGTATATCACACAAGTTGGTAAACAAAAAATTCCAAACTTAGAAACAAAAAGGATCCTCTACTTATATTTTTCGCTTGTGAAACCCAACCAACACGGACCCCTATCACACTGGGGCCGGGGCATCGCTAAAGCGGCGCTCGTTTTAGCGCTGTTTAAGCGGTGGATTTCGAACGCTTTTAACCCCAAAGAAGGGGTTAAACACTCCCGCGTTGCGGCGCTTCGGAAGCGCTGCCCACTCATTCCAATGGCCAGGGCATTTTGGGAGTTAAATACAGCACTCCCAAACCTCCCCAAAGATGCTGCTTGCAGGACTTTTTGGAAGCGCCTCACAAGCGCCAGTGTGAAAAGTCACACTGCAATGAATGGGAGGCAGTTTTCAGGCGCTTAACAGAGACTATTTCCAGCGCTAAAGCGCCTAAAAATCGCCCCAATGTGAAGACCTACTTTCTAGCTCTTACTTATCAGTGTGTCAGAGGGAAGATCTATCTGCTGTTTTGCCTTTTACCAATCAATCAGGTTCAAATCTACAATGGTAAATGACTGTTGGAAAACAGCGGCCTGTATCTGACTGGCTGCTATATAGCAATACAGAATTACTAAAATAATTCCCCTCTTGAACACTATGGCAAACAAAGCATACGGTTATAGAAAACACAAATCTAACACGAGGACAGTAATCTGTGGCTTAACAGTTACAAATTGTGGTAGCCTTTCTAATTCGTATTTAAGATGTTAAGAAAAATAGATGACTTTCAGGTATGGAAAATAACTACAGCAGTCATTGATGAAGATAAAGAAGCTGAACATGACAGTATAAGGCACAATACCTGTGGGCTGCATCATGACCCCTGTATTCCACATACATGGATGGTGGCTGGTCCATGTTGGCATATACCCAGTAAGTTATAAATAATGGATATCAAAATTCTCACTGTCCTCTCTGGAAGGTCAGATGACACTTGATGGGGTAGATGTGATGGAATCATTCAGCAGAACTAGGCACAGATTAATGTGTTCACTACAATGACTCTTATAGCAGTGAAGAAGAACATGTTTTGTGGATCGGACAGCTCAGTATGTCAAAAATGAGGGTGGAGCCATTAAACCTCTTGATGTCAGTACCAAACATATTATTCATTGCTTCATTACATGCAAGTGACAGCATATGCAATACTCCAAAAATGACAGATCAAAGTTACTATTAGTGTTTTCTAACTTCTATGCCATGACCAGGATTCTAGTGAAATATGTAATTAGCCTTCCAGAAAAGGAAATGAAGGCAAATCTCCCCAACAGGACACATGCAGCAAAAAAATAAAAAATAAATACCTGATGGGGTTTAACTCTTCCCTATTTTGTGAAATGAATTCAGAAAGTTGTGGCTATACTTACACTTAAGATTTTAAAAGAAGACTTTAGGTGCTTTTGTAGAGTGATTACTGCATGTCAAACTTGCACGATCTAAGAAAGGTGTTTCAGCATTTTAAACATTTAGGGGGACTGTATGAATGTAGCCTTTATCAAAGCCTTTACACTTTACAAATTCTAGTAATGAACTACACAGCATTGGCAAATTCAAATTCAGTAGCCCTCTCTGAAGTTCTTTTAAACAAACCACCTCTTTTGAGAAATGGTTTTGTCTGAGGGGGTGCTACAAGCCCTTAAAACACGCTGGATATTTTTAATGTCATACACTAACAAAAGTGATCATTGTTCTCCAACCAGGAGTTTCCAAGATTTTACATTCTAACATGGTGCTCTCCACCTACCTCCAAAAATAATATACTGCGGGTCCAGGAAGCTAAGACATAACATGAATTACCTGTGATAAGCTTCACGCCGATATTTTTTCATTGCAAGGCCATCCATATTTGCAGGAATGTCTGCTGCATTTTGGAGACGATCACTCCATGATGTTGTCATTTTTAAGCCAAGTCCTTGGTTCTATGAAAAAAACAGGAAGGCTACAGTTACAACTAGCTTCAAAATGAAAAGAAAAATTACACAAAAAATAAATCGATACAATTCATCTAATGGTTACAGAGATTCAAAGTTGGACTTGGGGTGGAACTATGAATCCAAATGACCACTCTCCGGAGCCATTATGAGGAAGGGATAAGGCTGCAGATCTGAAATGCTGTACAGACTTCAAACATCCAATGTCTTATTGTGCACTCTAAAATTAAACAGCGGCCGTCTTCTTCACCCACTTAATTTTATTCTTATCTCATATACAGACTGTTAACTCAGATGCCAGCTTTGTGTCACTAGTACAAAGCGAATGGATACTCTTCCTTTTCATGTTTCCTCAATGAAACAGAAAACAACCAGTTATTAAGATTCATGAAGCAAATTTAATCTGCAAAAACACCACCACTACTCTTCAACAAAGTGATGATGAGAATGATCAGCAGAAAAGATAGTTGTAATTCCTGCAATTAGAAATTGGTTTTACCACAAAAAGATGTTAAAGGATTTTTCAATATGGTAGTATGCATTGCAGTAATGTTTTACATACACAATTCCGTAACAACCATTCAAATGTATTCTAAAACTGAACTAAAAGATTACTTCTGGTTGTTGCGAGTTGCTGAATGTCCTTGCTATTCTATGCATATCCTCAGTGAATAAGGGAATTTAATGCATTAGCACTTTGCTTAAACATCATGCTCTTCAGATAACGAAGAAACATGGTTTTATAAAAAGCAAGCATTCTAATCCCATTAAAAAAGACCATGATTGTCAGCTTTGTATGTGTTTCCACATGTACATGTCAAGGTTAGTTTGCTCAAATAATGGTTTAGCAATGTAGGGGGTGATGGAAGTGTGCCTTTTCATGGAATGTAGAATGCAGTGACTTTGTAGGCAACAAGGTCATTAGGAGCTTGTAAATAGTTCAGAGAAAGACAGTGGCACATCTCCTGAGTGTCTCATAAACTATATGAAGTATACAGCATGCGATTAGAATTGTGCTGGACCATAAAAAAGGGAAAAATATTTAGAGTCCCCCCTGGGTCTTGGTGGATGTGGGCTGACAGGTGGGTGCGTTTGGTATGGATCAAAGATTTGTTTTCTGTAAAATGGAGCAATGCTCAATTCTAGCATGAAATACAAAGTCCCTGGAAATTATGAGGTCTCTATAAAACACTAGGCCTAGGTTTTGCACTTTTATATTACCATGTTACCCTTCAGCACCCTCTTGTAAATTCTTCTCGCAATATTTTAGAATTTATTGCATATTTTAAAGAATCCATTGTAAAATGATTTTACCATACTGATATATGTCTGTTGTTAGAAGAATATTACAGGGTACATCAAATAAAATAAAGGGTGAGACTAAATAACACTAAAGTGACCTGCAAATAAAAGAAGAAATCAGCCCTTGTACAAAAAACAACAATTGGACAGAAAGAAAACCCTAGTTGATTTCTGTTTTAGGATGAGGGAAGATGATAAAAAAAAAAAAAAAAAACCCCACACACAAATTGATTCCCCCATCCCACACAATTTTCCAACAGTCCCGTTGGAGAGGAGCCGACTCCTTTCCACAGGAATGGCCATAGATGGATTGAAATTATGCCAGTCCCTGCTGAACTAGCAGAATAATAGCTGAAACCTTGTGAACAAATTCTTAAACACAATTCCTGTGCAACAATATAAAGAAGAAAACAAAGCTGAAATTATAACAAACATGACTGCTTTGATTTACCGTATATACAGAATCGCAAAGCCATAAATCATAAAAGCTTTTTAACACTGTCAACTCCCCTTTAAATCAAAGGCTTAATCTGTTACATTTAAAACATCTTAAAGCGGTGTTCCGCTTAAAAAAAGAAAATTAAAAGTCAGCAGCTACAAATACTGCAGCTGCTGACTTTTAATAAATCGGACACTTACCTATCCCAGGGTCCAGCGATGCGGGGGGATCGAAGTCCCGCTCGTCTCCCCCTCTGCTTGGCGGCGCCGGCATTTTAACTGTGGGCACTCGGCTGTGGCTTCACAGCCAGGCACCCACTGCGCATGCGCGAGCCGCACGACGTGACTGGCCGCGCAATCATCTGGGACCTGTCACGTGTCCCAGATGATTGACAAGAGGGAGGGGAGAGAGACGATCTCCCTTTCTGCGCAAAGGGAAGTGACGTCAGGAGCCCAGGCACCGAAGGAGGCAGACCACGAGGACCCCCTGGCAACAGGCATTTAGAGGTGAGTAAAAAAAAAAAAAAAATTCTCCAAATGTTTTTGCTTTATTTTTTTTAAGTACAGTAATTTTTTTTTTTTTGGGGTGGAACTCCACTTTAAGTTCAAGTCCTCTTTAAAAACAGGTATCACAAGTTTTATGTTGCCGTCTTCATCAGCCAGAAAACCCTGCTCTGTGTGTCCTGATCTAACTTAAAGTGATACTAAAGTCTAATTTTTTTTTATTGTTTCAAAATAAACAAACATGTCTTACCTACTTGCTCTGAGCAGTGGTTTTGCACAGATCCTCCTCTTCTCGGGTCACTTTTCGGTGCGCCTGGCCCCTCCCTCCTGTTGAGTGCCCCCACAGCAAGCGGCTTGCTATGGGGGCACCCGAGCCGCAGCTCTGTGTGTCCATTCAGACACAGAGCCACGGCCCAGCCCTGCCCCCCCTCCTCATTGGCTCACTGACTTTGATTGACAGCAGCGGGAGCCAACGGCACTTTGCTGCTTTTGAGGAGGGAGAGTCCCAAACAGCCGAGTCTCTTGTGCAACATCACTGGATCAAGATGGGCTCAGGTAAGTATTAGGAGGGCTGCTGCACACAGAAGGCTTTTTATCTTAATGCATAGAATGCATCAAATAAAAAACCTTCTGCCTTTACAACAACTTCAATGTTGCTTCTAGGGGCCCAACTTTTCTGAATTCTGCCAATCGAAAACACCTCATTGCTGGTAAAGGGTGAACTTATTAAACAGGTACAATTCAGGCCAGGGCTTAGGCCAGGAGTCAAAAGTCAAGCTCTTCGTAGCAAAGTGAAACCAACATTCGAGGAGAACACAGATGATACGGTAATAGCAGGCTACGCTTAGGCAGATATTTTCAACAATATTCTCTGGAGTAGAAGTGCTTTTTATCTGCGTTTTGGACTGCTGACTTTATTATTATCATCTACTGATATACTGACCTAAGCAGGGCAATAACTTCTCCGCAAGATGCAAGATGTGGAAACCTTGCAAGAAGATCTGAACAAATTAATGGGGTGGGCAACTACATGGCAAATGAGGTTTAGGGTGGAAAAATGTAAAATAATGCATTTGGGTGGCAAAAATATTAATGCAATCTATACACTATGGGGAGAACCTCTGGGGAAATCAAGGATGGAAAAGGACCTGGGGGTCCTAGTAGATGATAGGCTCAGCAATGGCATGCAATGCCAAGCTGCCGATAACAAAGCAAACAGAATATTTGCATGCATTAAAAAGGGGATTAACTCAAGAGATAAAGTGATAATTCTCCCACTCTACAAGATTTTGGTCCAGCCGCACCTAGAGTATGCTGTCCAGTTCTGGGCACCAGTCCTCAGGAAGGATGTACTGAAAATGGAGAGAGTACAGAGAAGGGCAACAAAGCTAATAAAGGGCCTGGAGGATATTAGTTGAAGAAAGGTTACAAGCACTTAACTTATTCTCTCTGGAGAAAAAACGCTTGAGGGGATAAGAATTTAACTTACAAATACCATGCTGGTGACCCCACAATAGGGATAAAACTTTTTCATGGAAGGGAGTTTAATAAGACACATGGCCAGTCACTAAGAGTAGAAGAAAACAGGTTTAATCTTAGACTGTGTAGAGAGTTCTTTACTGTAAGAGCGGCAAGGATGTGGAATTCACTTCCACAGGCAGTGGTTTCAGCGGGGGGCATCGATGGTTTCAAAAAACTATTAGATAAGCACCTGAACGACCACAACATACAGGGATATACAATGTATTACTGACATATAATCACACACACACACACACACACACACACACACACACACACACATAGGTTGGACTTGATGGACCTCACCTACTATGTACTTTGGTACCTCTGTTGCCATGTACAACTCTGACCTTTGGTCTATGGGATGTGTGTGTGGAATGGACTTAAAACACCAATGAGCAGGTGTGGGGGCTTTTATATTTAACTTACAGTACATTTGCCTCTTAAACCACTTCCCATGTACACTGAGAGCCCATTCACACAGGGGCAACACGACTTCCAGCACGACTTTGGGAGGCAACTTGGACACGACTTGAGTATGAATCACAGCACGACTTGGGGCAACTTACAACACAACTTGAAGTCGCCTCCAGGACAGGGAACTTTACAAATGGCCAATCAGAGCTTATCAGCTGTGTGTGAGAAGGAGGGGGCTGGCTGTTTAGTGGAGGAAATTACTTTCTGTTTCTTTTCTGCTTCCTGTAAAGTTGCCTCAGTATGAACAGTGATCAGACTTGGAGGCAACTTCCATTGAAATCAATGAGTACAAGTTGCCTTCAAGTCGGATTGAAGTAGTACAGGAACCTTTTCTGAAGTCGGAGCGACTGCAGTAGTGTGCATTAAGACAGATCCATTCACTTACATTGATTTTTTCGTGAAGCGCGACTTGAGGCGACTTGGGGCGACTTGAAGTCGGATCCAAAGTTGCCCCTGTGTGAATGGGCTCTGACTAGCAGTGCAGCAAGCACAGTTGACAAATCTCCCCACTGACCAGTTCACACAACCACTTGCAGACTTTTTTTTTTGAGTTTTATCATTATTAAAAGGTCACTTCTTTAACATGATAAAAACCATTTAATTCACAATAGAGCCTGTATAGAATGCAGTATCTGAAGTGTGACACCAAATTATAAATATGTTTTTTTTAGCAGCATATGAAATCTAGAACCCTGTTTTTTCTTTTTTTTTTTTTTTTTTTTATTGTTGTTGTTTTACCTGTTACAGATTTTTCTCTTCTTTTCTGTCTGATCACCGTGACAGAAATAAGAGGATGCCCTGAATAAAAGGAAAATCCCCAAAGTTCATCAAACCATACAATCCAGATTTGTTGCAAGCCCCCATATAAAAGGGCGTGTGCGTAGCTAAACACTGGTAATCATACCATAAATGGAAAAAAACTGAGTTATTCTCCATCATGTACAGTACTGTGTAAAAGTTTTAGGCAGGTGTGAATAAATGCTGTAAAGTAAGAATGCTTTAAAAAAAAAAAAACTATATTTTAATTGTTTATTTTTATAAATTTACAAAATGGAAATTGAGCGAATAGAAGAAAAAGCTAAATCAATATTTGGTGTGGCTACCCTTTGGCTTCAAACCAGCATCAAGTGTCTGCCTGTATTTGTCAGCATTGAGGTCACCATGGATTCTGACCAAATCTATAACTACATTTGCAGAAATGCAGCCCCAAACTTGCAAGGAACCACTACCATGCTTCACTGTTGCCTGCAGATACTCATTGTACCGCAAACAAACTGCCTCCTGCTACAGCCAAATATCTCAAATACAATTAGATACTTATTCTTTATGCCATACCATCAGAAAGCCATGTGTTTGGCCCCAAATGTATTCTGCAGTTGAACAATGACCCCAAACATACAGCCAATAACGTTAAGAATTATCTTCGGTGTAAAGAAGAACAAGGAGTCCTGGAAGTTATGGTTTGGCCCCCACAAAGCCTTGATCTCAACATCACTGAGTAGGTCTGAGATTACATAAAGAGACAGAAGGATTTAAGGCAGCCTACATCCATAGAGGATCTGTGGTTATTTTTCCAAGATGTTTAGAACAAACTAACTGCAGAGTTACAAATTGATACGATAAAAAAAGAAGGCAAAAGGGTGGTCACGCCAAATATTGATTTGGATTTCTCGTCTGTTCATTTACTTGCTATTTTGTTAATTGATAAAATAAACTTTTACCACTTCTATTTCTGGAAGCATTCTGGACACACACTTTTAATGGCTGTAAAAGTAAAAAGGTAGGTAAAAGGTTTATTAAAATTGTTAAAAGGCATTCTCTGCGTTAAGGTAAAAAAGAACCTTTGTGCATCTCTCCCAGCCCCCCTTATACTTACCTGAGCCTGATCTTGATTCAGAGCCGGGCCCAAGAGCAGCAGCTCTCTCCCTCGTTTTCGCTGGACATGGGGGAAGCAGCAGAGGTGGGCCAATGGACACACAGAGCACAGCTCAGAATTGAGCCTGCACAAATATCCCCCACAGCAATCATCTTGCTATGGGGGAACTAGGTGGGGGTGGGGAGCAAAAAGTGCTGACAGGGAATCCAGATGAGGAGGATCAGGGCTGCTCTGTGCAAAATCATTTCACATAACAGGTAATTATGTAATGTTTGTTTAAAAAAAAAAAATTAAAAAAAAAAAAAAAAGAAGAAAGAAAAAATGTTTACAACCACTTTAAGGAAAACCTATACTTAAAAAATATATAGTATATCATTGTTGAATTCTCTTTATAATATTTTGTGTTGACACACAAAGTACTGAAGTCATTAACAATGGCAGCCTTAAACTTTATAGTTTTCCTTTGAAATTCTCAGAATGCCAAAGTATAATTAGAAAGCAAAGACTGGAGTGGAAACAGTTTATTAAGAACAACATCGAGTGTCTTAACGAGGACCAAAAGATGACTTCAAATAGTAATCCAATGCTGAAAGCTGATCCAATGGGTTGCTATAAAATGTTGTACTTTATACTATACTATAGCATTATATAAAATTCATAAATCTCTTGTACGCATGTGGATAACCTTACTGTCCCATACTTTGTAATTTTCTAACTTTTGTGTGTCAAAATAAAGGGTTCCTGAAAATCATTCCTGATTTGACTATACATAGTAACACACACAGTCATTTGCAGAAATGTACTTTCCTTGTTATCACACAAAAAAGAAATTAAAAATTAAAAAATAAATAATAATGAATTCAAAATAAAATAAAACACACTATCAATAAATAATAAAATGCCATCATTCTTGCACCCGATCCTTTCCTTTTGCTGGTTATAGGAGTGAAAGCTGGAAGTGGAGGAATGAAAACAGAACATTCATAAATTATGAGGAGACATTTCCTGACTGGGCACGCAGTCAGAGAAAATCAGATCGAGAGCAGTAATGTGAAGCTCCATCCTTCATTCATAATCTATTTTTGTGACGATCCTTCATAAAGCATTGAGTTCAACAAAAAGAGTAACTTATGTACAGTTCCCAAACTGAAGAACGGTGAAAAACACAAATGATTTAGACTCACTGGATAGCTGCGTCTCATCATCTTGATAATCCAGCTGACAATGTTGTTGTTGAGGGGTTGCGGTTCCTTATTACAGGCTATTTATGAAGATAAAGGACACCGGTCATTCTACAGCTGGCACTGAAGCTACAAGAGCCAGCTTTAAATTAGAAGTGCTGGCAGGGGGAGCCACGAAGCATTTAAAATAGAAGCAGCGGTAACTCTATCAATATTTCATTAAAAATAGAAGTGGTGTTAGTAGCTTGGACAAGGATATGGGGAAAAGAAATATAACCTTCCATTGTTTAGTGACGTTTTCTATATTCCAAATGCTGGCCACCCATGGAACTAGTTTGTAGCTTGAAATGTTCTGAATCTCAAAAAAATACCCAACCTAAATTAATTCCCTGAGACATTAACATCTGCTGACTGAGAACCATTTAGGGGAGAAATTTAGCTTGTAACATGACAAGTGGTGAAGCAACAGGGCTGCAGAGTTTACAGAAAGAATTCATAACCAGCCGCTCAAGCACAAATCGGTTTCTTCCTCTGCCGTGCCCCAGTACCTGCTCACTGCTTAAAAGGTGCACTCCAAAATTATTTTTCAGGTATGAAAACCAAACAGCGCACACAGAATATGTGTCCAAAGCATTTGCTTTTTATCCTGGCAATGCCTGAGAAAACCTGGACAGCCTGCTGTTAAAATCATCTACATACATCTTGAACTTCTCAACTTTGCAAACTAATTACACACATCCATGACCATAGAAGAGAATGACTAGGAAAAAGACGAAAATAGTTAGCAAAAGGCTGAAGTCCCACCCAACGTCCCTAGATAGGACTTGCACCAGGCTGCTTAGACCCATCGCACCGCAAGGGTTAATTGTTAACTCTACAGAACGAGAAATAAAATGCAATACTTTCCTTACTCCTCACCACAACAGGCTCAAGTACTTTCCTCCTCTCTTGCTTGTCGGTGGTCCCTCCCCATCCTCATGCACAATACAAGACTATAGGTCCTGCATTGTATTTTATGTCATCATTGTGCGACCCACAGCTCTTTATAGATGTAGCTTCAAAAAGATTGGTTGACCAGATAAAAGGGAACTTGCTGGAGCAAGCAGTAGGTGTAAGTATTACACCTTATTCATCATCTCCTAGCGTTACCAAGCATTTGACCCCTGCATTGCATTGGGGCCCCCACAGCAGGAGCACATTCCTGTCCAGGCTAATTTTCAGCTTTCAGCGCTGTCACACTTTGAATGACAATTACACAGTCATGCTACACTGTACTCATATGAAATGTTTTTTTTTTTTCACACAAATAAATCTCTCTTTTGGTGATATTTATTCACCACTGTTTTTTTTTTTTTTTTGCAAAAAAACAAACAAATAAAAAGACCATTTTCTTCCCCCCAAAAAAACACACAACAATGTTTTTCATAGTGTGTTATAAAATTTTGCAAACAGGTAATTTTGTTTCCTTCACTAATGTGCGCTGATGAGGCTGCACTGATGGGCACTGTTGGGACTGCACTGATAATCAGGACATGGATAATCAGAGCCCTGATTATCAGAGTAGATGCTCCTTTCAGAGTCGGTTCCCACTGAGGCAGCGCGACTGCTTTTTTCAGCCGCTGCGTATTTGGAAAGGGTCAGGGACTTTTTAAACGCAAAAACTGTGCTTTTTTGGTTCAATATACTTCAATGGAGAAGCTGCAGAAAAGCATTTAATGCGTTTTTGCAGCAATTTGCATTTTTTAATCTGCCCAACAACAAATTGGCCCAAAAAAATGCAAAAACGCAAATCGCCGCAAAATCATGTGCACAAAAACCAAAACGCACAGCAAAAAGCACTGCAGAAACAGATCAAAAGCAAACTGCCTAGGTGTGTAGGGAGCCTTACTCTGGCCACACAGATCAATTTTCAGAAGAAAAATCTTTGTATATTTGCTGAATGAAAGAATGTTGTTTGAAATTTTCACTTGTTTTTAACATTCTGTTTTTAAAATGAATGTAATTTCTGAACAAAAACCACATACACTGTCCGTCTGAAAATTCCTTTGACCAAGAAGTTTTCTTTTTCCAAATTTTCCCATCACTGTGGTTGAAAATGAACATCGACTTGACCCCACTAACGATTAGAAAATCAAACGAACGTTCTTAAAATAAAATTATTTTTTTTGAAGAAAGAGATTTGATCTCTGAGTCTGATAATATTTATCAGATTTACCCTTTAATAGTATGTACAGTGTATCTCTTCTCTAACAGTTTATACAGTATATCTCCTCTAATAGTATATACAGTATATCTCTTCTGTCAGTCATTCTCAGAGTGGATTAGATATTTTGCTCCCTAACCATATAGTTGGTTATTTATATTTACCGCTGCATAGAGATATTTAAGAATAAATTGCCTTTTTTAAAAACTTTACATATTAACTAAATTATACGCCACTTTTTTTTTTTTTTTTTTTTAAGGTTATTAACTGATTAATCGAAACAATAAATCGGCCAACTAATCGATTAAGAGAATAATCGTTAGTTGCAGCCCTACACACGACAGCAGCGGCGACTTGCAAAGTCGTACAGGAACGTTTTTCTAAGTCTGAGCGACTTGCGTTGCTCCTATTAGAACGGTTCCATTGTACAGAACGGGACGCGACTTGTCAGGCGGTTAAGTCACCTGACAAGTCGTCCCAGTGTGAACCGGCTCTTACACAAGCCGGTTATCGGCTCTCCTCACACAGAAAGATATGCTGATAACCAGCTTGTGTTTACATTGTGATCAGCTGTCATTGGACACAGCTGATCACATGTTAAAGGGCAGCTGTGATTAGCTCTTTACCCCAAATCGGTGATCAGCTGTGTCCTAGGGATGCAGCGATCACAGAGCGCACGCAGGCAGCGCGATCATGGGAGGACGTCTATGCACACTCTCCCAACAATGTAGGCCCGTGCTGTAGCCGTCGTTTGGCTATACAGTGCGTCCGGAAAGTATTCACATTGCTGCACTTTTTCCACATTTTGTTATGTTACAGCCCTATTCCAAAATGGATTAAATTAATTTTCCTCAAAATTCTACAAACAATACCCCATGACAACAATGTTAAAGAAGTTTTTGTTTTTTTTTTTTTTTCAAACAAAAAGGAAAAAAAATCCCATGTACATAAGTATTCACAACCTTTGCTCAGTACTTTGTATACTTTTGGCACCAATAACAGCTTCAGGTCTTTTTGAGTATGATGCTACAAGCTTGGCAGTTTCTCCCATTCTTATTTGCAGGACCTCTCAAGCTCCATCAGGTTGGATGGGGAGCGTTGGTGTACAGGCATTTTTTGATCTCTCTAGAGGTGTTCAATCGGGTTTAAGTTTGGGCTCTGGTTGGGACACTTAAAGGAGTGGCTACGGGACAACTCTGTGAATATCCTCTGTACATTGCTGCATTCATCTTTCCCTTGATCCTGACTAGTCTCCAAGCTCCTGCCCCTGAAAAACATCCCCACAGCATGATGCTGCTACCACCATGTTTCACTGTAGGGATGGTATTAGCCAGGTGATGAGCAGTGACTGGTTTCCTCCAGACATGACACTTGCCATTCAGGCCAAAGAGTTCAATCTTTGTTTCATCAGACCAGAGAATTTTGTTTCTCATCTTCGGAGAGTCCTTCAGGTGTCTTTTGGCAGACTCCAGGTGGGCTGTCATGTGCCTTTCACTGAGGAGTGGTTTCCGTTTGGCCACTCTACCACACAGGCCTGATTGGTGGCGTGCTGCAGAGATGGTTCTTCTTCTGGAAGGTTCTCCTCTTGCCACAGAGAAATACTGGAGCTCTGTCAGAGTGACCATCAGGTTCTTGGTCACCTCCCTGACTATGGTCCTTCTCCCCTGATCGCACAGTTTGGACTTCATGTCTTGGTTAGTGCTCTGACATACACTGTTAACTGTGGGACTTTATATAGACAGGAGTGTGCCTTTCCAAATCATGTCTAATTAACTGAATTTGCCACAGGTGAACTCCAATCAATCAAGTTGTAAAAACATCTCAAGGAAAGGAAGATCAATGGAAACAGGATGCACCCGAGTTCGATTGAGTGCCATGGCAAAGGATGTGAATACTTATGGACATGGGATTTTTTATTTTTTTTTATTTTTAATAAATTTGCAAAGATTTCAAACAAACTTCTTTCACATTGTCATTATGGAGTATTGTTTGTAGAATTTTGGAGGAAAATAATTAATTTTATCCATTTTGGAATAAGGCTGCAACATAACAAAACATGGCAAAAGTGAAGCGCCATGAATACTTTCCGGATGCACTGTAGCGCAGGTGGGAACTGGTTAAAGTTGAACTCTAGACAAATATAAAAGACTCAAATACATGTAGTTCTGTATTCAGTAGTACATCATTAAATGTTTTTTTGTAAACTACAAGCCGTGTAAGGACCTGAATGCGACTTCATATCAGCATATTTCAGTACCTGTACAGTAGAGTTCAGCAAGACAGGAAGATGCAGTTCAACAAGAAGCTAACAAAAAGCTTGCTAATGAGAAATGAGCTCATCACATTGCTGCTTTTTCCTTGCGTGTCTAATTACAGGCTGGAGGTGGGCCATTGACAGCCTGGGCTCAGAAGAAATAGGCTGAATGATGCTGCCTGTCAATGAATGCGAAAGAGCAGATCAATTCTATTTGGCAAAGTAAAAGCATGACTTTGGGATGTGCCAAGCTATGTTACAAAGAATGAGTGTCTTTGATACTATGGTTGACCAGAAGTTTGGAGGGGCTGCAGTCACCTCACAAAAAAGCAATTTAACCATGTGGGCATGTTGATGGACCAGAGAGGGTGGGACAAGAAACCCCCTATACTTATGGTGGGTTCAAATTTCACTTCCACCTTTATTGAACAAGCTAATAACTAGATAAAATAAAAATCAGTATTAATATAGTGTAATATATTAATATGAAAATCTTTTAAACACCAGCATATACAGTTTATGAAAAAAAAATACATTTAAGCTATTTCTCCTTTTAAATTCAAACGCTCACATAATGTACATAATCCTTTCAAATGCAAAATATTTATGGTGCTTTATATGATGTTCAAAATTTGAACCATGGGGGGGCCCAATTGGCATCACCTTGTTTAATAAACTTCGATGAGGTAGAAGATTGTCAGCTAAACACTATCACACACCTATCAGATGCAGTCAGTGTTCAGTTATTCTGACAGCCATAGGAGCACCACTGCCATTCACAGATCACCTTATGTTTTTTCAGTGAATACAAAGTATTATTTTATTGGACAAGGCGGAAAGGAGGGGTGGTGATGTGCCAATCATCACCTCATCCAATAAAAGCCCCTCATTTTAATTGAAAAAGATACAAGGAGTTCTATGAATGGAAGTGGTCCAGAGCAAACGACCTCCTGTGGTCAGTGTGCATAGGGGAAGTCCCTTGAACAGAACTTCAGTAGACTGCAGCTGTCACAGTAGTAAAATTAACTACTAGTTATTTTCAGCCTCCCCAGTGGTCCATCAAGTACGAAATATGCATACAAACATTGTGCCATGCTGGACCATTATAACTATGCAATACATAACATTTCCTGGAGCTCAGCTGTAAGTGTGCCTAAAAATATATATTTTTTTATTCCTCCTGAAACACAGCAGTGCACTTCCTGGTATGTGAGAATACCTAAGCACTCCTTTACTGTGTGAGATCTAAGGCACTGCTGCCTCTGACCACTAGTGTGAGTAGATTTGGAGTCAGATTTGATAATGTCACTACTGTGATGCTCACTGCTCTTCTTGCTAGAGGCTCTAACATAAGGAAGCAAAGCCATGCCGCTACCAAGATGGCTGCCTCCACACACACAGTGCAGAGTAAGGCATGGTAAGTCAGTGATGGCAGAAAGAATTGCTGCAGGGAGACCACAGACAATAAGGGCCCGTTCACACCTATGCATCAGAAAACAATATGCGTCGTAGCTATATGTTGGCTCGCAGGATTGAGATATCAGGTGCGCGCTGCACAGCGGGGGTGCCGATGCTCGTGGTCGGAATGACCGCCGGCCACGAGCGATCGCGAGCACGAGAGACAGAAAAGGGACAAGTGTGTGTAAACTAGGAATCACGTTAGCTAGGAACCACGATCCGTCACTTCCTCTAGTCAGTCCCCTCCCCCTTCAGTTAGAAACACGTAGCAGGGAACACAGTTAACCCCTTGATCGCCCCCTAGTGTTAACCCCTTTCCTGCCAGTGACATTTTTAGAGGAAGTGCATTTTTATAGCACTGATCACTGTATAAATGCCAATGGTCTCAAAAATACGTGTCAAAAGTGTCCGATGTGTCCGCCATAATGTCGTCAAAAAGGACGTCAATTTTGTTTGTGAGAACCATCGCACGACCACGCAATTGTCAGTTAAAGCGACGCCGTGCCGAATCACCAAAAATTTCCCGGTCATTCAGCAGCCAAATTTTCCGAGGCTGAAGTGATTAAGAAAGTAGGACTCTTCAAAAGCACAAGGGCATGCAGTCCAAACGCAGTGCACAGGTGTGAACAGTATCATATCATTGAAAGGGAACTATTTCTCATGCACTTTGGAAGCGATGAATAGATGCATTGTAGAGTGCTGAAAACGCACAGGTGCGAAGGGCCTGAATAGTGACTAGTCCTGTGCTCTCTGTCCCTATTTTTTGTGCAACGTTTATAAAAAGTAAATGTCGCTGTACGCTGCAACCAGTAAGTTGCTAGATATAATACGTGTATATATACAGTACTTACAAACACTAATTTGTAGCCTATGTTATCATCCGAGAAGGAATAAAACATTATAATGCAAAATTTTATTAGACATTTTCATTGAAAGGTTCTTAATTCCTTGTCAGGGAACAGCTCACCTGATCTAGCTCTTCACTAGCACCTGGTAACCGTGCTTACATTTTACATCACATTAGTTTCAGCAAAAACAAAAAGGAGGGGCGATACAGAACCATCTGCTTACAACTGTATAGTAAGAACATCATGTTATATTCAGAGACATCTATATGCGAACAAGCTACTGTCAGCGTTTCTTAAAGTAAACCTGTCACAATCCGTTCATCCAGAGATGTGGACAGCTAAACATGCATACCCTAACTTCCCCAACACCAGTCAAACTTGGCATGCCTCCCCTTAGAGCCTTCTTTTTGGTCAATGACGCAATAAGCAGCCTTCACTGACCAATATTGAGGCTTTTCCTCAAGAGGTAGTAAGGGGAAGGAAAAAATGTAAACAATGTACTACATATTCTGGGATATATCTTTCACTGGTGATAACCTCTACTTGACCAGTTTAGTTACAGTGCCTTGAAAAAAAGTATTCATACACCTTGAAGTTGTCCACATTTTCTAATGTTAAGACCAAAAACGTAAATGTATTTTGTTAGGATTTTAGGTTATAGACCAACACAACATGGCACATAAATTGTGAAGCGGAAGGAAAATGATAAATGGTTTTACAAATCTTTTACAAATAATTATGTGAAGTGTGTGGCGTGCATTTGTATTCAGTCCCCCTGAGTTAATACTTTGTAGAACCACCTTTCACTGCAATTACAGCTGCAAGTCTTTTTGGGGATGTCTCTACCAGCTTTGCACACCTAGAGAGTCAAATATTTGCCCATTCTTCTTTACAAAATAGCTCAAGCTCTGTCAGATTGGATGGAGAACATCTGAAAGTCTTGCCACAGATTCTCAATTGGATTCAGATCTGGAATTTGGCTGGCAATCCCAACACAAGAATATGCTTCGATCTAAACCGTTCCATTGTAGCTCTGGCTGTATGTTTAGGGTTGTTGTTCTGCTGGAAAGTGAACCTCCAGTCTCAAGTGTTTTGCAGACTCTAATGCCGCGTA
This sequence comes from Aquarana catesbeiana, assembly GCF_042186555.1. NCBI lineage: Eukaryota > Metazoa > Chordata > Amphibia > Anura > Ranidae > Aquarana > Aquarana catesbeiana. The sequence continues at coordinate 90,866,534 of NC_133331.1, forward strand.
CACACTGTCGGACTTTGACTACAACTTTTCGACCAAATCCAATCGTGTGTGGGCTTCCCCGGACTTTCAGCTGACTTTTCCAGCCACAAATCTGACGGACTTTAGATTTGGAACATGCTTCAAATCTTTACGTCGTAACTCCGCCGGACCCAGAAATCCACTCGTCTGTATGCTAGTCCGACAGACAAAAACCCACACTAGGGCAGCTATTGGCTGCTGGCTATCAACTTCCTTATTTTAGTCCGGTGTGCGTCATCACGTACGAAACCGTCGGACTTTTGTGTGATCGTGTGCAGGCAAGTCCAGTCGTTAGAAAGTCTGTTGAAAGTCCGCCAAAAATCTGTCGGACGGTCTGTCGGACTTTTGTAGCTGAAAAGTCCGACCGTGTGTACGCGACATAACAGGTTTTCTTCCAAGGTGCCCTGTATTTGGCTCCATCTATCTTCCCATCAACTCTGACTAGCTTCCCTGTCCCCGCTGAAGAAAAAGCATCCCCACATGATGCTGCCACCACTATGTTTCACAGTGGGGATGGTGTGTTCAGGGTGATATGCGGTCTTAGTTTTCTGCCACACATAGCGTTTTGCTAATAGGCCAAAAAGTTACATTTTGGTCTCATCTGACCAAAGCACCTTTTCCCACATATTTACTGCGTCCCCCACATGGCTTCTCGCAAACTGCAAATGGGACTTCTTATGGCTTTCTTCTTGCCACTCTTCCATAAAGGCCAGATTTGTGGAGTACACGACCAATGCCCTATACACACGATAGGATTTTCCGATGGAAAATGTGTGATAGGACCTTATTGTCAGAAATTCCGACCGTGTGTAGGGTCCATCACACATTTTCCATAGGAATTTCCGACACACAAAGTTTGAGAGCAGGCTATAAAATTTTCAGACAAAATCCGATCGGTTAAATTGTGATTCTGTGTACACAAATCCGACACACAAAGTGCCACACATGCTCAGAATAAATTGACAGATGAAAGCTATTGGCTACTGCCCCGTTTATAGTCCTGACATACGTGTTTTACGTCACTGCGTTCAGAACGATCGGATTTTACGACAACTTTGTGTGACCGTGTGTAAGACAAGTTTGAGCCAACATCCGTCGGAAAAAAACCCATGGATTTTGTTGTCGGAATGTCCGATCAATGTCCGATCGTGTGTACGGGGCATAATAGTTGTCCTGTGGACAGATTCTCCCACCTGAGCTTCTGATCTCTGCAGCTCCTCCAGAGTTACCATGGGCCTCTTGGCTGCTTCTCTGATAAATGCTCTCCTTGCCCAGCCTGTCAGTTTAGGTGGATGGTCATGTCTTGCGAGGTTTGCAGATGTGCCATACTCTGTCCATTTTCGGATGATGGATTGAACAGTGTTCCATGAGATGTTCAAAGCTTGAGATATTTTTTAATAACCTAACACTGCTTTAAACTTCTCCACAATTTTATCCCTGACCTGTCTGGTGTGTTACTTGGCCTTCATGATGCTGTTTGTTCACTAAAGGTTCTCTAAACAAACCTCTGAAGGCTTAACAGTTGTATTTATACTGAGATTAAATTACACACAGGTGGACTCCATTTACTAATTAGGTGACTTCTGAAGGCAATTGGTTTCACTGGATTTTAGTTAGGAGTATCACAGTACAGGGGGCTGAATACAAATGCAGGCCATACTTTTCGGATATTTGTAAAAAATGTAGAAAACCATTTATCATTTTCCTTCCACTTCACAATTATGTCCCACTTTGTGTTGGCCTATCACATAAAATCCCAATAAAATACATTTAGGTTTTTAGTTGCAACATGGCAAAATGTGGAGAATGAATACTTTTTCAAGGCACTGTACATGATCAGTTTGACCTCTTACCTGTAAAGTGGACCTGTGAAGATAGGAATATGGGTGCTGCAATTGCTGACCCTGCTTTAGACCCCTTTCACACCGAGGGTGTTTTGCAGGCACTATAGCGTTAAAAAATAGCGCCTGCAATCTGCCCTCAAACAGCTGCAGCATTGTCTCCGGTGTGAAAGCCTGAGGGCTTTCACACCGGAGCGCTGCGCTGGCAGGACGTCAGGAAAAGTCCTGTCAGCAGCTTCTTTGGTGCGGTGAAGTTTACCGCTCCTCCACCGCTGCTCCCAATTGAAATCAATGGGGCAGCGCAGGGATACCGCCGGCAAAACGCTGCTATTGCGGCGCATTGCGGGCGGTTTTAACCCTTTCTCGGCCGCTAGCAGGGGGTAAAAGCGCCCCGCTGGCAGCCGAAATGCGCCGCAAATCCGACAGTAAAACGCCACTAAAAATAGCGGCGTTTTACCGCCGACGCTATAGGCGGCTCGGTGTGAAAGGGGTCTAAAAGCGGCATGCTAAAGGATTACCATCTTAAATCTCCATTTAATACCCAATGAGTGATTATCCTTGAATGAATATGCAGAAAGTTCAGAATTTTAGTATTTTTTAAAGTACTAATTAGGGAGCTAGGATTAGGATGAGAGCCCCCGGATTAGGTTTTAAATATTGATTGGAGTACTTGCTTTTCAAATATCAGACCTTTACTTGGTATAAGGCTGGGTTCACACTGCTGCGGTGCGGGAACGCTGCAGATCTACTGCCATATGCGAACTGCTGGGGAGTGTCATTCAACTGCGAACTGACAGTTCGGACATGAATCGGATCGCATAGGTGTGAACACCCATGTGATCTGATTCTGAGTGGTTCTAAAAGCTGAAGGTTTTTTTTACCTTTAGGCTGGGTTCACAGTTGCGGCTGCAGCTCACAGCAGGGGGTTCGGTGCGTGTCTGTTCACAGTTTCAGGTCTGAATTATTGGCTGAATTCGCTCCTGAAACGGACCAGAAGACACGCAGGATCCTTCTGCAATTTATACTGCGGCCATCCCAGAGCTGTGTGAATCGGCTCCATTGAGAGCTGATCACACTCTGTCTTGCGAATTGGATGCAGGGAAACCAGCATCCAATTCGCATCAGTGTGGACCCAGCCTCATGCATTCAGGTAAGAAAACCTTCTGTGTGCAGTTCCCTGCCCCCGGCCCCCCCTAACACTTTACCTGAGCCCAGTGTGGAACCAGTGATGTGTACAAGAGCAATGACTCTCTCCCTCCCCATTGGCTCAGACACAGCCATTAGCTTCCACTGCTGTTAATCCCAGCCAGTGAGGAGGAAGCAATGGACAAGGTTCAGCGTCAAAGAACACAGAGCGGGGCTCAGGAGCGAGCACAAGCCGCTTGCTATGGGGGCACCCAGCAGGAGGCAGGATTGCTGACAGAGGACCCAAGAAGAGGAGGATCGGGGCTGCTTTGTGCAAAACTGTGCAGGTAAGTATAACATGTTTGTTATTTTTTTAAATCCTTTAGTATCACTTTAAATATAGCCCTAACTCTCCAGTGAAAATATGTTTTTTAGTAGCAGTATGAACTTTATAGGGCAATCCTAACTGAGCAATAATCACAAATGATAGGACTGAAGTTAGTATAGCTTTGAGCAACAGCATAACATAACATAACATACAGGTACTGGGTAGCTCCACAGTGCAGGGTCAGCCAAAGACATATTCCTGCATTCATGAAAGTCTTTTATGTTAGATGATGTATTCCCTTTTCCACAGGGAATACGTGAGCTGAACCTGTGTATGGTGGACAAGACAGAAAAGGAACATTCAGTACAATGTATTTTTTTTTTTTTTTTTTTTTACTGTGGACCACAATCCTATATGGATATTACCAAAAACCTACCTTAAACTTGAGATGGCTACACAATCTAGTCAGAAAGTCAGAATGGGGAATGTTCTTGAATACAAGTTTATTTTTTATGAAGCCTATTTGTAACAGGGTTTCTATGTGTCCTTTTCACACCATACATATATGGTGGTGTGTAGAAAAACACAGCTCAACAGAGATGGGATGAACAAGCCCTTAGGCCTCTTTCACATGGACCTTGCTTCCGAAGACGTGACCTGCTGAGGATCACAAATCAGAAGCAGCTGGCCAGTGGTTCCCAGGTGATCAGGAAGAGATATGCAGTCTCCCACATGCCTGTTTGAAGAGGGATTTCACACCAAAATACCTGTTTACTGTGCTACAACATTGGATGCATTTGCGACGTGCATGTGGTCCCATTCACCTCTATGGGGAGTGGTGGCAGGCCCTGATGTTTTTTTTTGCTGCAGCAATGGTATGCATTGGGCTGGCTATAGATGTTAGTTTTTTTTCATTCAACCACTTTAAAAATTGTTATCAAACTCTAACTATACACACACACACACAAACACACCAATGAAACATAAGCAGGTCTAAAAAGGAGAAATTCGAAAAATAAGCAGAGAATCCCCACATTTATTATTACTGCTAAAGCCTCCTAAGAGAATTGGGAGATTCACACTATATGTGTCTTGGTGACCTTTGCCACCTAAGACCAAAACTAAGGGGAACATCTAAAATTGAGTTACCACCAAAACAGCAATAAAAGGGTTGGCTTTAGATATGTACTCTACTGGCCCCAAACAAATAACAACTAAAAAAGGTGCAGAGATGACACGTTTATCTTGTAACCACATAAAAGATAAAAGATTTAGAGATCTGAGGAGACAATCATTGGACTAGCTCCAGTGTTATAAGCTTGTAGCTTGTCCTGTACAACCCCTGGCAAAAACTATGGAATCACCAGTCCCTGAGGATGTTCCTTCAGTTGTTTATTGTTGTAAAAAAAAAGCAGATCACAGACATGGCCAAAAACTAAAGGCATTTCAAATGGCGACTTTCTGGCTTTAAGAAACACTAAAAGAAATCAAGAAAAATAATTGTGGTGGCCAGTAACAGTTAGATTTATAGAACAAGCACAGGGAATAAATTATGGGATCACTCAATTCTGAGGAAAAAATTATGGAATCACCCTGTAAATTTTCATTACAAACACTAACACCTGCATCAGATTAAATCTGCTTGTTAGTATGTAGGTAAAAAGGAGTGATCACACCTTGGAAAGCTGTTGCAACAAGTGGACTGACATGAAGCATGGCTCCAACACCAGAGATGTCAATTGAAAAAAAGGAGAGGATTATCAAACTCCTTAAAGAGGGTAAATCATCACGCAGTGTTGCACAAGATGTTGGTTGTTCACAGTCGACTGTGTCTAAAACATGGACCAAATACAAACAACATGGGAAGGTGGTTAAAGGCAAGCATACTGGTAGACCAAGGAAGACATCAAAGCGTCAAGACAGAAATCCAATCATCCACAGTCCACGATTTCCTTAGCCCATTGTAACCTTTTTTTTTCGTGTTTAGGTGTTAGAGATGGCTTTCTTTTAGCTTTTCTGTATGTAAATCCCATTTTCTTTAGGCGGTTTCTTACAGTTTGGTCACAGATGTTGACTCCAGTTTCCTCCCATTTATTCCTCATTTGTTTTGTTGTACATTTTCTGTTTTCAAGGCATATTGCTTTAAGTTTTCTGTCTTGACGCTTTGATGTCTTCCTTGGTCTACCAGTATGCTTGCCTTTAACCACCTTCCCATGTTGTTTGTATTTGGACCATGTTTTAGACACAGCCGACTGTGAACAACCAACATGTTGTGCAACACTGCGTGATGATTTACCCTCTTTAAGGAGTTTGATAATCCTCTCCTTTTTTTCAATTGAGATCTCTGGTGTTGGAGCCATGCTTCATGTCAGTCCACTTGTTGCAACAGCTCTCCAAGGTGTGATCACTCCTTTTTACCTATATACTAACAAGCAGATTTAATCTGATGCAGGTGTTAGTGTTTGTAATGAAAATTTACAGGGTGATTCCATAATTTTTTCCTTAGAATTGAGTGATTCCATAATTTATTCCCCGTGCTTGTTCTATAAATCTAACTGTTACTAGCCACCACAATTATTTTTCTTGATTTCTTTTAGTGTTTCTTAAAGCCAGAAAGTTGCCATTTGAAATGCTTTTAGTTTTTGGCCATGTCTGTGATCTGCTTTTTTTCTACAACAATAAACAACTGAAGGAACATCCTCAGGGACTGCTGATTCCATAATTTTTGCCAGGGGTTGTACAAGCCTCTGAAATGACTTGATGTTGTGGCAGGGCTTTTGTGTAAGGTTTAAAAGATTTTGTTTTATAATACAACCACGGACACAGATATATTTGTCACCAGCACACAGAGGAAGTCATTTTTATTTAGAGTACAAATATAGCAAGACAACTGTTGCAGTCAGGCAGGCTAATTAAAATGCCTGCTATGTCCTACTAAAACACCATTGGTGAACTAATGCAAAGAAATGCCCTCTAATGTACCGGTATTTACTTTGTATTTTTTTTAACTGTATAATTATATATATAATATAAATAAAAACTAACAAAGAACATAGATTTATGGGAGCTGCCATTGACACAGGGCTCCCAATAACTTACTGAACTGGAACAAATTAAGGCTGGGTTCACACGATTGCAAATTGGATGCGGTTTTCTCCACATCCAATTCGCACATCAGAAGATTGTGACTGGCTCTCAATGGAGCCAGTTCACACATCTCTGGAGCGATTTACACAGGAGTCCTGTGCGTCTTCTGCCCCATTTCAGGTCCGATTTCAGCCAAAAACTTGGACTGAAATCGGACCTGAAAACAGTGAACAAGGATCCACCGGACCCCTGCCGTGAGCCGTTCCGTACGGCAGTGCGAACCCAGCCTCAGACTTCAGTGGATGCATGCCAGATACAGGTCAGTGGCTCACTAGATAGGAAAGCAAGGATCTGGGCCCTGCACATTTATAAAACCAGTCACAAATGGCCATTCACAACTGTTACTGAATTGGTGGTTACCACTGGAAAAATCTTCGCAGCATGATCTACTGTTGGTACTAGAAAACAAGAAATGCAAAAATATTGGTATGCTCTATCAGCATCTCTCATAGATGTTTGTATCAAAAGGTTGAATGAGAAACCTTTTACGATTTTCTTTATTACAGATCTGCCTGTGGGATACCAATCTCATAAACCTATTTTTCATTCAGGCTGTAGCATCGATTTAATTTTTCTGCAGCGAAAAAATGTTACTGACATATTTAGAGTTTATATCATTACATTTAAAGTAGAATGGACCAATTCCCGATCCCTGGTCTTTCGCAGTCGAATGTGAACCCTTGGACAATTTAGCTAGTATGCTTTTATGGAGTTTTGTGAGAGATTTAAAGTGACATTAAACTCTGGTCTTAAAAAAAAAAAAAAAAAAAAAAAAAAAAAAGAAAAAAAACTCTATTCAAGTATATTTTCTTAACTCAAAAAAACCCTTCTATTGCTGGCAGCCTCCCAAAAATCTTCAAATTTCTCTATTTTTTTTTTTTTTTTTGATGCTGTGATACGACTTCCTGTTGAAGGGTGGCTACATTAGTTCCATTAGTTCTTAAAAGAGAAGTATGGGGTTTTTTTTCTGCAAATCATACTTACCTAGGTGGATGCTGCAGCTGTCCCCCCGGCGTCTCTGCACTGAGAACCGAGCCACCGAAGACTGCCGATGGCTCGGTTCTCATTCCTCCCTGAGCAGAGCGATGCTGACTGTCAGTCAGCATCTCTCCTGCTCTGCTTCTCCACACTCATTGGAGCGCTGAGCTGTGGAAGGGTGGGGAGCGGCCATCTCAGCGGCTTGCTGGGACGCTGAGACTGCCATCAGTCAAGGCATCTGGCGGATCCAGACTTGGAAAGTTGGGATGACGCACTGCCTCAACTAATGGCAGTGACCTCAGTGGAGAGCGGACTTCAGACCGCGCTCTGCTGAAAAACGGGTCACAGGAGTGCAAAACAAATTGCACTCCTGTGACCCTTAGGAGAAACCCAGCCTAAAAACCTCAGGCTGGACTTCTCCTTTAATGGTTCTACTGTATGTAGAAATCCCCTCTTGCTCACTCCTGAGATGGACTGGGAGATGAATAGACTATGGGCTATGGAATTTGTAGTGTGCATAAAGAAGTGCACATAGCAGCAACTAACATGCACTGCTTGTTCCAAACAAATGTATGGGGGGGGGGGGGGTAAGTGTGCTCAATGGAGATTGGAAAGAGGCAGAAAAACACAGTAAGAGATAATTTAATGAAAAACAAATAACAACAGGGCCATTAAGTAGTGGATGTGGTCATACACAGATCGATTTTTGTTCGAACATCAATCCATGAGTGGCCCTGTTAGAACCACTCAGCTCAAACTTTGATCTGAAGATAGAGGGAGCAGGGCTGAAAATTGTCAGACCAAACAGCGACTGCAGCAAATTAACTGCAGTTACTGTTCAGTTATTTTGGCAGTCACGGGTGCCAGGTATAAGTATAGAATAGCCAGCAGGAGAAAAATGGCTGGAGGAATCTGTAAGATTTCTTTTGTTCAGCCTCCAGGCTGAACAAAAAAAAAAAATCTATGTATGGCCAGTTGAAGGCAATGCTTTTAGAAAATTGGAATGGGCTTGCGCAAAGGAGTTGGAGTGATTCAAAGCCGATTCACAGCCTTCTTCAGTGTTGGCGTTTTAGGTGCTCTTGTGCATCAAAGAACAGGCAACAAGAGATTCAAGTTGGTTAGGAGACAGCAGGGTTGATTTACTAAAACTGGAGAGAGTAAAACCTGGTGCAGCTCTGAATAGAAACCAACAGCTTCCAGTTTTTTTGTCAAAGGTTAATTGAACAAGCTGACACTAGAAGCTGATTGGCCACCATCTCCAGTTTTAGTAAATCAACCCCAGTTTTTGCCCAAAAGAGTCCAAACTTGTTTAAATATTTGTATGCAATACTTGAGGATCAAGGCCATTTTCTCAGTTAATAAAAACCATGGCAGTTGCTGTTCGTGCGCAATTGTAGGGTTGGAAGACCAACGGGCTTTAGTGAAAACTTGTGTGGTCATTGTGAACACGAATGTCAGAAGGCTGAATTGGATATTCGTAGTGGCTGACAGTTTTAGTATTAGATTTTTCAAGTTTTAAAACAACTGCTGGAAAACACCTAGAATTGTAGACTATGCTCATAAACTTCTCCCTGAGATTGCCCGTGTCAATCAGTTTTTGAAGAGTAAGGCTCTGTTTCCACTAGTGCAACTTGTCATGGGACTTTGGACACAAAGTCGCATGACAAGTCACAGCCCATTGATTTCAATAGTAACCGTTACTATCTATGCATCTTAAAATTGCAGCAACTTTGAAAAGGTTCCTATACTACTTTGATGCGACTTTTGATGCAACTTTGATCCAGAAACTGTAAAGTTGGATCAAAGCTGCACTCAAAGTCGCATCAAAGTCGTACGCCAAAGCCGCACTCTAAATTGCGTGACTTTGGGGTAGCAATAGTGGAAACATAGCTTAACTTGTCTCACCTAAAAAAACAGGTTGGACTGCTCTTTATTCAGGACAAAAAAAACGAAGAGAGGGTAATCATGACTGCATAGACTTATGCAACGTGTCCCTCCCTAAAACCATCACCTGATAACATAGCTTTGACATTACTGCACTCACAGTAGTGACAAAAGAATGTGCTGCCTGACTGCCAGGGTTGGTAACATTATAGAAACTCATTTCCGTCATCATAGTAAGTCACATTGTTGAGGCGCTTGTGGGTTAATGCTGTCCAGCTCTAAATTTCGCTTGTATAAATGATGTGACATTTGCTCTGCCAAGTCCAATTAACATGTCTGGATTACAGGATCAAAGGGAGTTCACCAGTATCGTTTATCCAAAATAATGGCTAATTATTTCTGCACTATGCCTTCTGAATTATTAAATACAACTGCTTACACCAGTGGTGCTCAACGAATGGCTGACCAATGCTCCCATGCTGATGATGATCACACACACCCCAACTTTTTTTTTACTAAGCACGCTTTTCTCAATTTGCAAACATATTTATGTGTGGGTAGAAATAATAATAATGAATTTGGAATCTATAAAATGACCTAACATAATGGCTGCCATATTTGTTACAGCTGAATCTGTTGGGCAGTTCACAAGCTTCCAAGTTCTGGGGAAAATCCATAAAGCTGGTGGCTTTAACACTATTTTAGGTGTTTATAAAAAGGTAAAACAAAATTCTTTACTGCTAATAGAGGACGCAGAATATTACACCTCAGACGAAGAAGACCTGACATCATGGCTTGACATAGCAACAGGTTAAATCTACAGTGAATGCCAGCCCTACACTGCCTGTGATTGAGGGGAAAAAGATCTTATGTATTTCACAAGGTCAATCCCAACTGGAGCTTACACTGATGTAATAACGCTTTTCCTGGGCCTAACACAATACTGGGTGTCTGAATTGCAAATTATGAATCATGAGCCCTGTCTGTCAAGTAGGACGAAAGGGAGTCAGTCTCATGTTCACCACACCCAGAAGTACTGGCCATTTCTCTTCGCTCACTGGCCGAAAGGAGCAGCAAAAAGGCAGTCAAGTGTGTCTAACTGGATAGGGAAACAATTAAAGCAGACATTTACTTAAAGCAGGGATCGCCAAACTACATCCCTCCAGCCATGAGGCATTGTAAAACTCTTACCATTCACAGACATGACTAGGGCATGATGGGAATTGTAGTTCCTGAACAACTGGAGGGCTATAGTTTGGAGACCCTTGACTTAAAGTGAAGGTTCAGCTCATCATCATCATCCTCTCTCTCCCCTCTTACTGTAACAAAGTTGGTGTGTTTTTAGCTTTTTCTGACAGGTACCTGCTAACCACTTCTGCAACTCTCACCTAGGCAAGTATTACAGAAGCTTAACCCGCCCCCGCCATCTCTTGGGATTGTCCCAGGAGGCTGTGGGACTAGTCTAAGGCTTTGATCACACACACGCTGTATGAGATGTGGCCTTGTTTGTTACCATTATACACTTCCATGGCTACAGCAAAGTGGCAATATGCTAACCAACACTCACATTGCTAAAGCCATGGCAATATCAAAACTACCAAAAAAAAAAAAAAAATTTTTAAAAATCCCCTTTCCCAAGATCTTGCAGTTTACAAGACAAGAGCTCCCGGGAAGGCAATGGTATTGGAATCTTCCCAAGCACCTGTGAGGCCCTGACTTTGACACCAGTGCCTCACTATACATGAAAGTGGGATTAAACTAAATCTAAGTAATGGAATGTGTTCTTTATTACAAATAGCTAAAAGACACTTGAAGATCAGCATGCGCAGCCTAATGCACCAGAGATTGGTCATGTTGGTGGAGGGTCCATTTTATAAAGGTGCCTGTTAACGGTCTATCAAGAACTGTATTTGTGCCTTTAGCATCGATATGTACTCCTTTAGGCTTAGGGGACGGAAAATTGTGTATGCAAGGAAGGAACACCTCCTACCATCTCTTTCAATTCAGCTCATAATTGGCCCATAATTGTACTGGCCCACATAACAGTGCATAAAAGTAAAAAGGACTGTTTTTTTTTTTGTTTCCAGGTATAATGGAAAACGTGTTCTGCCTGCAGCGTCTTTTTTTTTTTTTTTTTTTTTTTTTTTTGAGCATATACTTTTCCACCAGGGCCCTGAAAGCCTTTCCCATAATGAAAATCCCCCCAACCACCCTCTTAGGGTACAAACAGAAAAATTGGAAGAAAATGGAAAAGGTATGCACCAACATACAGTATACTACATTTAAGCAGACTGAAAATATGGTTTTCCATTTCAAATGCTGAAAGGTTTAATGGTCTTTTTTCCTACATTACAGCACATTAAATACAAATTTATTTAGTTCCTTCTATAGTATATCTCAGCACTACATCTACCTTCAAATAAAGGAGTCATGCAATTGCAAAAAACAAACAATTTTTAAGGCCAAACCCAACATAGATAAAGAGCAAGTTGAACCCAGTGGGAAGGCAGGGTTACAGTTCAAATATGTCTAAGGAAACCTCGAACTTCCAAATGAAAAAAACAAATCTAGAATTGCTAGTCAGAACATTCCAGAAAGATATATAGTCCCGTTCTTATAACTCTCCAGGACTTAGCTAAATAAATGAAAGAGCCTGACCTAGTTTCAAAATGTTTGCGCATGACACAAGTGCAAGTTAGCTAAGCGACTTTGAAATCTCAGGTCAGAAATAATTGATATCTTTTCGCATACTAAGCCAAAGAACATCCCTTGGCTGCATTTACACTCTTCCTAGAGTGTTACAATAGTGAACATCGGCAGCAATGCTCAGACTCTTCCAACATTTCTAATACACTTCCAACCCTCTGGGAGTTATGTATGTATGTATGTATGTATGTATGTATGTGACTGTCAAGAGCCCTGCAATGCCTCATGGGAGTTTAGGAAGTAAATAAAGTGTAGGTTACCCTAAATATTTTTTCTTCTATGTGTGCGTTTACATACGTGTACAGTAAAAATTATCTATAATTTTCATGTACTTCTTCCATGTGAAGTACCTGGTTGATCCTGCCAGTCCCCCTTCCTCCTTGTTCTAAACTGACCACACAAAGCACAGAAGCTGATCTGTGTTAGGTGGTCAGTTTTCAGCCATTCAGTGGTAGATGCCTGCATTGGCTAGTTTGTTCAGCCACCACTCCCTCCCCGAATAAAACATCCTGTCTCCGACACACACCCCTTCCAATCACAGCCTGCCTCTGGAATACGCCCCCCAAGCCCCACCCGAGCACAGCCTGCATTTTGCCTTAGGCTGAATACAAGCACACAGTGTCTGCACAGTGTCCTGTGACACCCCCCCCCAACTGTCTGGAGGAAGAGATGCATGGTCACGACAGAACTTTTTAACCTTGTAAAAAGGGTAATAAAGATCATTTCTGAAACTAAGAAAAAGCAACTATGATACCTGCATAGTTCTAACTGTATATACTGGAATTTCTTTTTTTATACTAGTAATGGCGGCGATCGGCAACTTATAGTGGGACTGCGCTATATTGGTGGACAATCAGACACTAACTGACACTTTGTGGGAACCAGTGACACTAATACAGGGATTCGTGCTAAAAATATGCACAGACACTGTACTAATGCACTGGCTGGGAATAGGTTAAACATTTAGGGCGATGAAAGGGTTAATTGTGTGCCTTACCAGTGTTTGTGTGTAGACTGTGTGCAGCTTTTACTAAGGGAAGTGATGGATTTTATTACCTCACTTTAATCCATACCTTCCCCACTGACAGAACAGAGCCCTGCCTTGTTTATATAGGCAGATCTCCGTTCTGTGTCTCTGCCCGATGATCGGCGGGTGCCAGCGGACACCAATAGCCCAGCACCCGCAGATCGGCTTGTGTTGTGAGTAATCACAACACACACGTGATTCTGCACAGGAGAGCCATCCTGAAGCAGTATATCTGCTATAGGGCGATCCTTAAGTGGATAATATTGTGTGTTCACAGCTACTTTAAATGTATGCTAATTGCAAATGCCCATACCTGAATATGTATTGATATAAACCTTCTGTAATTCCCTCAACAGCACTTAGATTGCCAGAGCAAGCCTCAATACTAGCAGCCAATCAACATCTACCACAGTGCACATGTGCTGATAAGGAATGTGCAGACAGCAGAAGAGATCAAAGTGATTAAACCACTTGCCGATCGCATAACTTAGTTATACGGAGGCAGAGCGGCTCTCCTGCGCCGGATCACGTACCTAATACGTGATCCAGCAGTTCCGGGTATGGGGTCGAGCCGCCAGTACCGCAGCTGTGCTGTGATTTGACACAACACAAGCCGATCAGCGGGTGCCGGCCAACAGATGTCCGCCGGCACCCGATGATCGATGAGGACAGACACAGAATGGAGCTCTGTCTATGTAAACAAGGCAGAGTTCCGTTCTGACAGGGGGAAGAGATCGATTTGGTGTCCCTGCAAAGCAGGGAATAAAATCCACCACCTCCCTTAGTAAAAGCAGCACACATAGTAAACACAAACACTGGTTAGGTAGACATTTAACACTTTGATCGCCCTAGATGTTTAACCCCTTCCCAGCCAGTGTCATTAGTACAGTGACAGGGCATATTTTTAGCACTGATCACTGTATTAGTGTCACTGGTTCCCACAAAGTGTTAGTCCACGGCAATATTGCATTCCCGCTATAAATCACTGATCGCCACCAATACTAGCATAAAAAATAAAAATTCAAGTATATATCCCATAGTTTGTAGATGCTATAACTTTCGTGCAAACCAATCAATATATGCTTAATGGGATTTTTTGTTTACCAAAAACATATAGCAGAATGCAAATTGGCCTAAATTGATGAAGAAATTCCTGGAAGGCAGACGCGCTGACGTCATCGTTTCTATCCCACTGTGAACGGGTGCATGCAGGCCGGCCGGCTGATTTACAATACATGCTGTTATTCGATACTTCTATGTGAGTGTGCTACTTTTATTTTTATTTATTAAATTGTTTATACGGATTCACACTATGGAGGATGTGTCTTTCATTTCCCTGGGTTCCTCTTGCTGAGTTTTTGGCCCTTATATCGGAGAGTTCCGGGCAATCCTTCCTTTATGCTGTGACCGATGGTGGTGTCCCCGCAGAGTGGATTTCAAACATAAGCTTTATTAAAGCTTACCTTTGGTAAGCATACATCTTTATAGGTGGTGGATCCTTCTCACGAGGTGTTTTTGTTCATTAAACCTTCAATCACTACAGGTGGAATTATCTGCAATAAGGACGGTTTTTACTTTGAAGTCACTATCAGTCACGGACTTATTCTTTTTTATCACTCCTTACAATTTATCTGCCTACAGTCACAATATTTATTAATTATATAATTAATCACAATTATGTTGTGTTGATATTTGGGTTCAGAATATAATATGTTGTTTTGTTTATAACACTATATTTGAGATATTTGGTTGATGGGAATTTATTCACTTTAGATTTTTAGCGCGGTTCTGTTGACTGTTTTACTATTTGATTCTTACCTATGAATGAGAACTGCAGCTTGGGGGTGTAGGGAAGCGCAGTAATTTTTTATTGTTTGGTTTGTTTGACTGGAAGGATTGTATGACTCACAAAACTGGTTAAACAGAATTAATTTATTTAGCAAGTAAAAACACAACTGTGTACTCCCCGAGCATTCAGGTTTAAAGAAAATAGATCTGGTTTTTGTCTCCAAATTTTCGGCTTAAAAATGTCTAGATGATATAAAGGCAGGAGACATCTCTTGTGTTACTAACTGTGACAATTGATATATAAACTCTGCAGTCCTCCATAATTACAGTTGGTGTATGGAAAATCCATATGAAAAACCTTTGGTACCTGAAGCTGCTGTACTTATTGTAGCTCACACTTCACTATAACCATACCTTATATCTACAGGCCAAGAATCCCTCCCTCACACACTTATAGCCCGTACACACGATCCGAAAATCAGACGACAGATCATCCGTTTTTGTTTGCATGCTAGTCGCATATCAAAAATGGAGAGGTTACGAAAATTCTCGTATGACAGAATAAAAATTCTGAAATGAGGTCATGTGTTGTAGTGTATTTCTATTTTATTTTCGGACGGCAACTGTACTGATAAAACAAAAAATCGTATGATCTGGTATCAGAGAAAATTTTTCGTGTTTGTCCCATCGGATAATAATCGGATAAAGTGTCGTGATCGGCTCTCAAAATCTCTGTACTAAACGATCTGATTATCGTACGATCGATTCGAAAAGCAGTATTTTTCGTCTGATTTTTCGGATCATGTGTACGGGCCATTAGACAATATTTGAAGGATGCCATATTACTAGAGAGCACAATCTAATACTCAGGTATAAATGGAGAGATTCAAGCCACAAGTCCTTAAAATAATGTTGTTGTTCTAACGCTTGGAAACTCTCCCTATGAGTACACTTGGATAGTGAAGAATCACAATTATCACACATGCTAAAGTCAGCACAGGGTTAGTATCAGTGTTGGTAAAAGTCATTTGAGGACAGCCACATAACTCCCTATCCATCATTTGCAGGGAGAGTACCAGCCCTAGACTCAGCTGGACCATCGTGTTTATGCTATGGAGGCAGAATACACAGTCACTGACAGACAAGTCAGAGGTCAGCTTATCAGCAGAGACATAAGGAATCTCATTGCACCAGGAATAACTGTTGGCTCCAGCAGCTGGAATTGTCAGACAGCATCACCTGCTTCCTTATGCAAGACATAACCCGATACCACCGTTTTGTGCTACATGTCTACGAATACATAGGTCCAAACAATGTAAATCTTTCTAATGTGACAATAATACTTATAATGACATACGGCAGTAATATTTAGTCTACAACAGACATGCCCTGCCAGCCTGATGACACTGAAAGACTGTAAGCCACATTGTTGTTTTGGTTTCAAATACAGAAGTAATAGATTGTTGATCGCATACTCTGAAAAACATAAAGAGGAGTTCTGCTTAGTTGTTGAATTTTGAACACTGCGTCTTGCCTGTTTTGTTGCAATTTTTATTGGATGGAATAGTGAACTGGGCCTTACTTCACTAATATGATCTTGGTGGCAGATGCAACCCTAAAGTCTCGTACACACTATAAGAAAATCAGGCGAACATTTTTGTCCAAAGAATTTTCATACAATTTTTGTATAGTGCGTACACAACTTTCAACAGCCAACTCCAAATTTTCGTATGAAAATTCCCAAAGGGACAAACTCCAAAATGTTTCTCATACGGGAACAGAGGGAAGGATTTTTGTTTAACGTGTACCGTTTTTGTACAAGAAAAATCAGAACAATAAGGCTGTGCATGATCAGAAACAAACAAGAAAAAGCTTTTGTCATACAAGAATATTCGTAAGAATTTTCTTTCATCGTTTCCGATTAGCTGTGAAACATCGAGAAAAATCGGACGAAAGTTCGCCCGATTTTCTTATAGTGTGTACCCCACTTTAGGGCTGCATTCACATTTGGCGGTTTGTGCTGCATTTTTCTTAGGCCCCTTTCACACTGGGGCGCTGGGGGCGTCGGCGGTACAACAGCGCTATTTTTAGCGCTGCTGTACCGTCGTTCTTGCAGCTGTATTCGGCCGCTAGCGATGCGGTTTTAACCCCTGCTGACGGCCGAAAAAGGGTTAAAATCACTCGTACAGCGCGGCTATAGGGCAGGAGCGGTTTAGGAGCGGTGAATACACCGCTCCTTCACCGCTCCAAAGAAGCTGTTTGCAGGACTTTTTTCACCGTCCTGCCAGCGCACCGCTTCAGTGTGAAAGCCCTCGGGCTTTCACACTGAACAAACAGCGGAGGCTGTTTAGGGGTGGTTTGCAGGCGATATTTTTAGCGCAATACCGCCTGCAAACCGCCCCAGTGTGAAAGGGGTCTTACTGTTGCTTCACATGCATAAAGCAGCCTATTGATTTCAATGGACTGCCCTATGACCAGCAAAGTAGCTCATGCACCTTTTTGAGCATCGAGCTTTGTACATTTTTATTTATTACAGGTAATTATATAGCGCTGTCAATTCACGCATTGCTTTACACACATATATTGTACATTCACATCAGTCCCTGCCCTGGAGGAGCTTACAATCTAAAGGTCCCTAACTCACATTCATACATACATACATACTAGGGCCAATATAGACAGGAGCCAATTAACCTACCAGCATGTCTTTAGAGTGTGGGAGGCAACCGGAGTACCCGGAGGAAACCCGCACAGACACAGGGAGAACATGCAAACTCCAGGCAGGTAGTGTTGCGATTGGGATTCGAACAGACAACCCTAGTGCTGCCAGGTGGAAGTGCTAAACACTTTACCACTGTGCTGCTCATTTTTAACTGAGGGCTTTGCAGAGCTTAGCTTGCATTTTTTCTCATGAGAATTTGTGCATCTTTTTGCTGAATATGGCACACCATTACAATGAATGGCAAAACAAATACGTCAAGCGTTGTTTGTGCATTTCATAAGAAAATCACGCAAATTTGAAGTGTGAGTGCAGCCCTATGGAACTGATGTTATTTAAAAGTAATTCAGTTGGAAACAAATAGGAGAAAATGAACTATTATGAAACATGCAGAGATGACTCACACAGTTACACTAATTATCTCTAAGGGCCCTTTCACACTGGGGTGGGCGTCGGCGGTAAAGCGCTGCTATTGTAAGCGACGCTTTACCATCGGTATGCGGCTGCTAGCGGGGCGGTTTTAACCCCCGCTAGCGGCCGAGAAATGGTTAAAAACCACCGCAAAGCGCCTCTGCAGAGGCGCTTTGCCGGCGGTATAGCCGCGCCGTCCCATTGATTTCAATGGGCAGGAGCAGTGAAGGAGCAGTATACACTCCGCTCCTTCACCGCTCCGAAGATGCTGCTAGCAGGACTTTTTTTCCCGTCCTGCTAGCGCACCGCTCCAGTGTGAAAGCCCTCGGGGCTTTCACACTGGAATGAAAGCAGCGGCACTTTCGGGTCGGTTTGTAGGCACTATTATTAGCGCAATAGCGCCTGCAAACCGCCCCAGTGTGCAAGGACCCTTAATTACCATAATGTATGTATGTGATGATGATTCCTAAACATCTGTGAAGCAGTGAGGATAATCAGACTTTCTTATTTTTATCAATATGGAACAGGGTCTAGGGTGAAGCTGTCAACGTCTTCCAGAGAAGTCTTACTCACCATCCCACATCCCGCTGGGGTTCTTGCTTGAAATCGTGTTGGGTATATTTACAGGTATAATGAAAGGCCAAACATTTTTTTGTTTTGTTTTGGGTAAAATGGAGAGGGACTAGGACACCTGTCAGGTTTTTATTGCTGCCTTTGCCCCTATGGAGGAGATTCACCAGCTCTATTTGTCCTGTTTATCATTATCACCGAAAGTGAAGGAAAATCCTAAAATTTTGGGTGCTATCAGAAAAGAAATAGAGAATCTTCCAATAGGGTCATGAGTTCCGGTGACACTGGTGTCCACTAGGGATTCCCTGACTTTGGACCGATTTCCTCTTTCTTCCTGTTTGGCTATGGGACAGGAAGTAAAGGGAAATCACCCCACTGGGACAAAGATGGCAAAATAAACCCAACAAAAACTATAACCCTCCCTAATCAAAAATGAAAAAAAAATAAAAGTTTTGCTTCTAGTTCACTCTAGATGCAGGCCAGTTATTCTGCATCAAAAAAACATGGACGGTGATTTCCATGGATTCCAATGGCCCTAGTGCACACCAGTGCAGTGCATTACAGTACAGTCAACAAAAGCAGAACATGCTGCACTCTTTCTGCGTGGAACACATCTGGAAAGTGGCAAAATGCATCAGCCCACACACTGGAACACATACAAATGCACATGTCCTTAACTGAGATAGAGAAAAAAAAGTAGTTAAATGCATCAAAATTGCGCATACAGAAATACACCTGGAAAATAGAAATTGTTATGCATCAGCCTTCATTAATTACTGCATTATAAAACTCCAGTACTCCTCCTAAAACGTACAAGGGGTGTCACAACTCTTTGCTGCCTGTAAAATGAGAAGGGCGGAACCCATCTTAATTTATCTGTTTGTAGCTGAAATAGCCTAATTACACAAGGACACTGACATCAGCACATTGCAACAGGGGCTTCAACTCCTAATAAACATCTAAAAACACATTATACCCATACATGAAGGAAAAAAAACAACAAAAGCACATTTTTCTGTGAACTGCAATTAGACAATAATGTATAATGAACAGGGGTTTAAATGTCCATTGCTAATTGATAATCAACCTTCTTTCATATTGCTTAAAGCTAGTGGAGCTAGCATTAGGCAACTCAATATAACTGCATAAAAGACACAGGAGGTTTTTTCTTAAGCGATGACGTGCAAGGTAACACTTTCCTGGTCACCCAGGGGATCTAGTGACAAATAAGGACCGCAATGTCAATGCAGACTGACTGCAGCGCATGTTCATTTTAATGCAGCATGCAACCAAGAGAGCAAAACCCTTTAGCTGCCATAACCCCGGTATCCCCATCTTCAGTGGGCGGTCTGCTACAAGATAAAAGTGGTCTCTGCGGCGGATTCACCACGAGATCACTTTTATCGGTGGTGGAAGAGCGGCCAGTAAGCGCCGATTCGGTGCCCTCCGCCTCTTACCGGAGCCATCGGCAGTGGCGGAGGCAATCACGTCTGTCCCCTGCGCTGACATGGAGACGAGCGAGGGGGAAGATGGCCCCCACCCGTCTCCATGACACTGCAGGGCGTAAGCGACGTCAAAGCGTAACTTCTGCCCATAGCTCTTAAAAAAAGGCCAATTTATTTTTTTTATTTTTTAAATGACAAATTTTTTTTTATTATTTTATTGCATTTTAGTCTATATATGAGATCTGAGGTCTCTTTGACCCCTGTCATGCTTTTTTCTATTACAAGGGATGTTTACATTCCTTGTAATAGGAATAAAAGTGACAATTTTTTTTTTTTAAAAAAACAGTGTAAAAATAAAAGGTAAAATAAATAATAAAAAAACAAATTTTTAAACGTGCCCCGTCCCGCCGAGCTTGCGTGCAGAAGCGAACGCATACGTGAGTAGCGCCCGCACATGAAAACGGTGTTCAAACCACACGTGAGGTATCGCCGCGATCAGTAGAGTGAGAGCAAGAATTCTAGCCCTAGACCTCCTCTGTAACTTAAAACATGCAACCTGTAGAATTTTTTAAACGTCGCCTATGGAGATTTTTAAGGGTAAATGTTTGTCGCCATTCCATGAGCAGGCGCAATTTTGAAGCGTGACATGTTTGGTATCAATTTACTCGGCGTAACATTATCTTTCACAATATAAAAAAAAAAATTGGGCTAACTTTACTGTTGTCTTATTTTTTAATTAAAAAAAAGTGTATTTTTTTCCAAAAAAAGTGCGCTTGTAAGACCGCTGCGCAAATGCGGTGTGACAGAAAGTATTACAACGACCGCCATTTTATTCTCTAGGGTGTTAGAAAAAAAAAATGTATAATGTTTGGGGTTTCTAAGTAATTTTCTAGCAAAAAAACCCGTTTTTAACTTTTACTTTTCACTTTTATGGCCTGTGCACACGATCCGAATATTGTATGACAGATCGTATCACTTTTTCCGCTTTATAGTCGCAAGTAGAAATTGAATAGTTTATTAAAAGTCACAAAAATATTTGTACGACAGAAAAAATAAAAAAATCGGAAGTGATGTTTTGTGTTGTAATGTATTTGTATTGTATTTTTGCAAGACAACTGTACTGACTAAAACAAAAATCGTACGATCTTACATCGTACAAGGAAAATTTTCATGCTTGTCCGAATAATATCGGATCAATTGTCGTGATCGGCTCTCGATAGCTCTGTACTAACGATCCGATTATCGTACGAGTGAAAGCAGTATTTTTCCTCTGATTATCAGATCGTGTGTATGGGCCATAATGTGCACACCCTTATGGCCCATACACACGATCTGAAAATCGGACGAAAAATACCGCTTTCGACGCGAACGTACGATAATCGGATCGTTAGTACAGAGCCGATCACGACAATTCATCCAATATTATTCGACTGGACAAGCACAAAAATGTTCCTCGTATGATTTTCGTTTAGTCAGTACAGTTGTCGTCCTAAAATACAATACAAATACATTACAACACATAACATCACTTCCGATTTTTTTTTTTCTGTGTACGAGAATTTTCGTGACTCTAGTAACCTATTCAATTTCTACTTGCGACTATTAAGCGAAAAAAGTTGTACGATCTGTAGTACGATATTCGGATCGTGTGTACAGGCCATTACCCAACCATATTATTTTAGTTTTTTATTTTTACTTTCCTCCACCTAAAAAAAATTCAGTTTGTTGTTCAGTTGAGTTGTACAGTTTATTAGTCACATTAAAAAAGGTAGAAAAGTTTTTTTTTTTTTACATCACAGAAACCTGACATTTTAACAGCAGTGTGTAGACTTTTTATATCCACTGTACATCTATGTGACATAGCGGACACTTGGGTCTGTTTACATTGCTGTGGCTGTATGGTGTGGCAACTTTAACTCAGCATGTTTAGTTTGTCAAGATGTGCAACTTACCAAACTAATCCTTTAAATTCATTGGCACTGCACCACAATCGCATGCCAAGTGCTTGGCACATTATCGAAACGCTGTATTTCACTGTAAAATCCCTCTTGGGGTGAAAAAAAAACCCCACAAGCATTCAGGAGGTGGCAGTATCGCCTCTTGAATGCATGTTGTTAATTGATGAATAAAACAATTTATTCAATTATTTTTGAAGGCATCCTCACTTTACAGCATTTTTCCACAAGTTCCTGAAACTTCTGCACAGCCCTTTTCTAGGCGGCCCGTGCTGCTTCTATGGGGGGACAGATGTTTACATTCGCCCACATCCAAATCCAGGTCTGGGAAAAAAAAAAAAAAAAAGGGACAGTCCTGTTCCATTTTATCAGACCTAAAACATGGCAGACTGGAGATAGCCTGATGTAAACAGACACACATCCGGCTGTCCATAGAACCACGAGTCCACAACAGTCTGTTGTCAAAACGTGGAGAAAACTGATGTGCCACTGACAGAATACACTGATCAGTAACTGCAGCTGCTGATTGATAAACACTTTCCAATATCACCTTTCCCGCTCAGCTCCTGATCAGCAGAGGAATTGCTCACGGATCTCCTGCCAAACAGAGTGGAGACCATCTGTGGGAAAGGGCCCTAATGGTATTAAAAGTTATTATTTTTGTGGCATCAATATGGGACTTTGATATAATTTCCTACAACAAGGCAAAAGGTCTAAACTGGATTCATATCCTATAAAAGATAAAAACACACAACATCTGTAGATATAACAAAATTGCATATTTATTTCAGGTATATACACAAGTATGTTCTTCCTCATACTTGATTTTTCCCCTATTCATATACCATGCACTGTGTACATATTGTATGTGTATATTACATTTGCTACATTTGGGTATGGTATATAACAGGGGTCGTCAACCCCCGGGCCGCGGCCTTTCTGCAGCCGGGCCGCAGGTGCAGGTGGCGGCATGAGAGAGCCAGGTGGCTGGCATATGAGCGCCGGGTGTAAGAGATAAGCAAGCAGGCAGGCAACATGGCAGGTGACATCTCTCTCTGCCCTGTTAGCCTCAATGTCGGAAGTGCGGCAGGGAGCAGAGAGATGACATCATCTCTCACCGCTCTCCTGCCTTCACTCGCACCCCTCTGTGTAAGATGGACCAGTGCTGCTACCAATGCAGTGGCAGACACCGTGGCAAGTGACAGTCTGCATTTGGTAACAGGCAACGTGGCAAGAGACATTCCGCATCTTGTGGCACGCAATGTGGCAGGTGATGTGGCAAGTGACATTCCGCATCTGGTGAGAGCAGTGTTAATTTTGGCAGCAAATTTCGATTTAGTTTTAGTCTTAGGACTAAAATGGCATTTTAGTTTTAGTGCCATTTTAGTCTTCTGCAATGGTTTTAGTTTTAGTCGTATTTAGTCGAATAAAATCTCCAGTACATTTTAGTTGACTAAAACTTATTTTGGTCATCTAAAATCTAATGGGTAGAGTTAAAGCGGGGGTCCACCTATCGTTTTTTTTTTTTTTTTTTTGAGTTAATTCACAAATTTTTCTTCTCAGCATTACATACTCACATATTGCGTGTAATATGTCCGCCTGTGTCAGATTTCGTCGGAAAGAATAACTTATATTATTCACTGCAGGCGGTTTCCATCTTCATTGTGGGCATTTGAAGCCCACAAGCATGTGCTCCCAGCATTCACCGCTCGTTCCCGCACATGCTCAGTGGCATCCTGGGAAGCCTGAGACTAGCTCCCAGGAGTCTGGGAGAGGCTAGAAACACGCCTACTCCCATGGGAGGAGAACCAGGAAGTGCAAAGAAGAATAGAAAAATAAAAGGTAATTACGGCGATTTAAATTTTTTTAAACGGCATGTCAGCATCTAGGCAAGGAAGAGAATACATACAGATATTGTTCAAAATTTGGGTGGAACCCCGCTTTAAATTGTAATGCATTATTTAAGCATTTCTCTACAATTTCCAAACTCATTATATACTGCTGGAGTGAAAAATCTAATATGTTATTATTTATGGTATTGAGGTATGAACATGCACTACAGACCAGTGTTAATTTTAACGCCAAATTTCAATTTAGTTTTAGTCTTAGTCTTTTGACTAAAATGGCATTTTAGTTTTACTTGCATTTTAGTCATTTCAATTGTTTTATTTCTAGTCGTATTTTAGTTGACTAAAATGGTATTAAGTTAGTCGACTAAAATTATTTACTCGGTTTTAGTCGACGAAATTAACACTGGGTGAGAGGCAACGTGGCAGGTGACGTGGCAAGTGACATTCTGCATCTAGTGACAGGCGACGTGGCAAGTGACATTCCGCATCTGGTGGCAGGCAACGTGCCAAATGACATCCCGCATCTGGTGACAGGTAACATGGCAAGTGACAATCCACATCTGGTGGCCGGTAGCGTGGCAAGTGACATTCTGCATCTGGTGGCAGGGGACGTGGCAAGTGACACACTCAGGGCTCCCAATAATTCTGCATTATGGCGAGTACCATTTATTACTACAATGTAATAATAGAAATAATGCGCTGACAAACTGCCCATGAAAAAAAATTTGCTTCCGCTTCCAACCAGTCCAGGGCCAAAAAGGTTGGGGACCACTGGTATATATCGTCTTCCAATCGCAATATAAAATACATAATATACTAATTTACAGATAGATTTTAGGACATAATTAAACTTAAAAAACAGGAAAATTTCCTGGTTTTGTCAATGAATGCACATACCTACATTTGTGCATTTTATACATCAATCAGCCATAACTTTATGACTACCCATCTAATACTGAGTAGGTCAAAAGAACCCTGATGTAGGTTTGGTCAGCATGTGCACCCTGACTGGTCAGCGGCTATGCAGCCCCATACACAACAAACTGCAATGCCCCTTCAACACATCAACTTCTGGGACAACATGTTTACTTGCTGCCTGATATATCCCACCTGACTTTCAGATGCCATTGTAACAATATAATCAATATTATTCACCTAACCTGTTACTGCCAGCGAGTGTCTGTGTGTGTGTGTGTAATTTTATATTACACACATATACACTTTGCTACAATGTAAAGTAGTGAGTGTACAGCTTGTATAACAGTGTAAATTTGCTGTCCCCTCAAAATACCTCAACACACAGCCATTAATGTCTAAACCGCTGGCAACAAAAGTGAGTACACCCCTAAGTGAAACTGTCCGAATTGGGCCCAATTAGCCATTTTCCCTCCCCGATGACATGTGACTCATTAGTGTTACAAGGTCTCAGGTGTGAATGGGGAGTAGGTGTGTTAAATTTGGTGTTATCGCTCTCACTCTCTCATACTGGTCACTGGAAGTTCAATATGGCACCTCATGGCAAATAACTCTCTGAGGATCTGAAAAAAAGAATTGTTGCTCTGCACAAAGATGGCCTAGTCTATAAGAAGATTGCCAAGACCTTAAAACTAAGCTGCAGCACGGTGGCCAAGACCATACAGCGGTTTAACAGGACAGGTTACAATCAGAACAGGCCTTGCCATGGTCGACCAAAGAAGTTGAGTGCACGTGCTCAGTGTCATATCTAGAGATTGTCTTTGGGAAATAGACAGATGAGTGCTGCCAGCATTGCTGCAGAGGTTGAAGGGGTGGGGGCTCAGCTTGTCAGTGCTCAGACCATACACCGCATACTGCATCATATTGGTCTGCATGGCTGTCATCCCAGAAGGAAGCCTCTTCTAAAGATGATGCACAAGAAAGCCTACGTTTGCTGAAGACAAGCGGACTAAGGACACGCATTACTGGAACCATGTCCCGTGGTCTGATGAGCCCAAGATACATATATTTGGTTCAGATGGTGTTAATTGTGTCTTGCCTACAGTCACGACCCCAAACACACCTCCAAAATGACCACTGCCTTGCTAAAGAAGCTGAGGGTAAAAGTGAAGGTCTGGCCAAGCATGTCTCCAGACCTAAACCCTATTGAGCATCTGTGGGGCATCCTCAAAACAGAAGATGGAGGAGCACAAGGTCTCTAACATCCCCCAGCTCCGTGATGTTGTCATGGAGGAGTGGAAGAGGGCTCCAGTGACAACCTGTGAAGCTCTGGTGAACTCTATGCCCAAGAAGGTTAAGGCAGTGCTGGAAAATAATGGTGGCCACACAAAATGTTGACACTTTGGGCTCAATTTGTACATTTTCACTTAGGGGTGTACTCACTTTTGTTGCCAGCGGTTTAGACATTAATGGCTGTGTGTTGAGTTATTTTGAGGGGAAAGCAAATTTACACTGTTATACAAGCTCTACACTCACTACTTTACATTGTAGCAAAGTGTCATTTCTTTACTGCTGTCACATGAAAAGATACAATAAAATATTTACAAAAATGTGAGGGGTGTACTCACTTGTGTGAGATACTGTATATACACATACACGCAGTATCTGTACACATATCTATAGTAAAAAGGAGATGCTGCTCCAGATGAGGTTTAACAACCTAAAGTGGTAGTAAACCGCATAAAAAGAAAAAAAAAAAAAAAGCACCGGGCATTTTAAGTCATAATGTGATAGTATGCAATGAAGACCTCCAGTGGCACGCTGTTACTGCTGAATGCACTTCTATTTTCACCCGGTCTCCTTTCCGGTTTCGCAGGCTTCAGCGATATGAAAAGCAGGGCCGGCAATGACGTCACTCTCGTGTGGGAGTTGCTGTTTATGGTATGGCTCTGAGAGAACGGCATGGGCATACCGTTTCTTCAGAGTGCATGCGCCAGTTACGTCACCGGCTGCATCTAAACTAAATATCACCTAAACAGTGCACGTTTAGGAGATATTTTACGGTATCTATAGGTAAGCCTTATTATAGGCTTACCTATAGGTAAACGAGTTTACTCCCACTACCACTTCTTAAAGTATAAGTTCACCTTTACAGAAAAATCTATAAGGTGAACTTACACAGGACCCCTTCCTCACGGCTTGAAATCCCCTTTGCATTCAATCCTCTTTTTCCATGCTAAAAAGACGGGCTACGCGGGTTCCGATTGGTCCACGCCACCCATGCGACATCGCCGATCAATTAGAATACTCCTAAACATAGTCATTTTTTTTTTTTTTTTTTTTTTTTACTAGTAATGGCGGAGATCAGCAATTTTTAGCGGGACTGCGACACTGCTGCAGACAGATCGGACACTTTTTTGGGACCAGTGAAATTTATACAGCGGTCAGCGCTATAAAAAAAAAAAAAGGCACTGATTACTGTATAAATGACACTAGCAGGGAAGGGGTTAACACTAGTGGTGATCAAGGGGTTAAATGTGTTCCCGGGGAGGGGTTTCTAGCTGTGGAGGGAGTGTACTAACTGGAGAAGGAGAGAGATCACTGTTCCTGATCTCTAGGAACAAACAATCTCTCTCTACTCCCCTGTCAGAATGGGTATCTGTTTGTTTACTTCGACAGATCCCCAATCTGGCTCTCTGTGTAGCTCTGGCGCCATGCGCACGCCCACTGTATCTATTGTAAGAACCGGCGTACAGCTACGGTGACTCGCGCAATTGAGCCAACCTGCCGCAGTAAAATGACGGCGGCTGGTTGGCAAGTTGTTAATGGTCTCCAAACATGAGTGCCTGTCCCTGGTCTCCTCCACAATGCATGAAATCTGTACACATACACACGCATAAAAAGGCATTAAGCAGCCTAAGAAGTAACCAACACCACAAGCAGTAGGTGAAGGTTAACAGTAAATTCCATGCTCTGACTTATAGATTTCATTTTACAGCTCTACACCTAGGCCAGGCTGTACAGAACACATTTCATGCTAAAGGAAAGGTTTGTCACGAAGCATGATACCTGTATAAAAGGGCTCTGCTGGAAGCAGCTGTTCCCGGACTTGTGTGACTCATATAACCTTCAGAACATTGGCGATAACCTACTTATTTACTGAGGCACTGCCTAAGAACTAGTATGTGGCACAAGATTTGCAGAATATCATCTTCCATCAGTGTATTATCACACAAGTTTGCTTTTTTCTCTACAGAATTTCTTACAACAAAACATGTCCTCAATTACATGTTTTACTAGCTGTCTCCCTAGTTTGTGTCAATATGAATATATTGGTGCCCAGCATTGTGAATAGCTTATATTACCAACATGCTGAGTACATTTGAATGAGTTTCTATCAGACGGTTGAGCTGTATACATTATATGTTCACATCTCTATATATAGCTCTAATTCGCTTCGCAGTTTTATCAAGAAGCAAAATTATGTATCTATGTGCATCCTAATACCTTGTGTCGCATACTTTGCTTTTCCTATGAAAAATAGTTTAATAAATCAACAAAAAGATCTGACTAGGACTGCCATAGCAAATACACTTTTCTATTTACTCAAGTGTTCAGCTGAGCATTGCCACATTTCGTTGGCTCTCTCCCTCCAAATCTAGGCATACATCTGTTTCCTCCCAATATATGGCACTTCATGTCTGAGTTATTAGTTAGATCTCTGCACAGCTGGGAAAGTTAGGTTTAGTTCTGTATCCTTTTGCATGGATAGCTGTATATACTTCATTGCATTAAAAATACTATTTCGCTGATACCATCTAGGTATACCCTTTCAAACTTTGCTGAGTAACATTTGTACTCATCCTGACACCTAGCTGTGTAAACGGTGGTGCACAATACCTTGTACATCGGAGTTTATTCTAGAACCGCACACTATCTTTTGTTTACATTGGTGTGCTCTCCCTCCCCTGGGCTATTTGTACATCTATGTATTGTCTCATTTGTAGCTCATGCATAGTTTTACTGACCAATAGACATTTCAACATCAGTTTAAAAAAAAAAACAAAAAAAAACAAAACCAACCAACCACAGATTTAGAAAACATAGGATTCTACTACCTATGCATATTTATCTTTTTTTACTCTCAGTAATGTAGATTTCAAATATTGAAACAGCAGGCACATTATAGGCTAATTCTACCTTTGTGACCATGTTTCATGTTACACTCATAATTAGGGTGTCACGTGGTCACATTCCCCGACCTCCCATTTACCTAAACTACAGAATTTTTTATTCTTTTAACTGCTCCTTATCCACCCGCCCGCAATGAACTGTGGACGAGAGGCCCATACTGGTATTATCACTCCGTTTCCGAGTTTAGAGCGGGCACCCCCTGTGATTATACTCAGCGGGAGTTTGTCAGCAGGTCCCGGCAAATAATGCATGGCCGGGACCTCGCTGATCGGCTTTGTCCAATCACAGCCCAGAGCCTTGTGTTGACAATCAACACAGAGCTCTGTACAGTATGAACGACCACTCGGTTTCTTCTCCCTGGGAGAAGAAACAAAGATCTTAAGGTTAGGCACACATTTAATGCCTTGATTACCCAAGATGTTAACCCTTTCCCAGCCAGTGTCATTAATGCAGTGACAGCGTATAGTATTATTACTGAAATAGAGTCAGTGGCAGTTAGTCAGTTCCCATTCAGTGTCAGATTGCCCGCCGCAATCCTGTTATAAGTCGCTGATCACTGCCATTACTAGTATAAATTTTTTTTTTTTTAATTATATATAAATTCCAGTACATATCCCATAGTTTGTAGATGCTATAACTTTTCAGGCAAACCAATCAATATACACTTATTGGGTTTTTTTTTTGTTTTGTTTTAACCAGACATGTAGCAGAATATAATTTTGGCCAAAATTGATGAAGAAATTTTATTGGATATGTTTTATAGCAAAAATAAAAAATACAGTATCTCACAAAAGCAAGTACACCCCTCACATTTTTGTAAATATTTTATTATATCTTTTCATGTGACAACACTGAAGAAATGACACTTTGCTACAATGTAAAGTAGTGAGTGTACAGCTTGTATAACAGTGTAAATTTGCTGTCCCCTCAAAATAACTCAACGCACAGCCATTAATGTCTAAACCGCTGGCAACAAAAGTGAGTACACCCCTACATGAAAATGGTCAAATTGGTCCCAATTAGCAATTTTCCCTCCCCGGTGTCATGTGACCAATTAGTGTTACAAGGTCTCAGGTGTGAATGGGAAGCAGGTGTGTTAAATTTGGTGTCATCGCTCTCACTCTCTCATATTGGTCACTGGAAGTTCAACATTGCATCTCATGGCAAAGAACTCTGAGGATCTGAAATAAAAAATTGTTGCACTACATAAAGATGGCCTATAGGCTATAAGAAGATTGCCAAGACCCTGAAACTGAGCTGCAGCACGGTGGCCAAGACCATACAGTGGTTTAACAGGACAGGTTCCACCATGGTCGACCAAAGAAGTCGAATGCACATGCTCAGCGTCATATCCAGAGGTTGTCTTTGGGAAATAGACGTATGAGTGCTGTCAGCATTGCTGCAGAGGTTGAAGGGGGGGGGGGGGGATTGGTAACTGTATGGGGTTTATACCTCCTACAATATTTGAGTATATGAATTCCTTTTTTTTTATTGCATTTATATTTTTTCAAATTTACCATCTTTACATGTAGACCAAGCTGTCCAGAAAAAGTGACAGCTAGGCCAAACTATAAGGCCTCATGCACACTGGACATTAAAATAACGTTATAAAAACGTCAGTAGCTTTGCAGTCAGTTTTTCAACTTTTTTCAACGTTCTTGCAAAAGCGTTTTTCTGCATTAGCTTTTTTTTGTTTTTCAATGGATCAAAAACGTTAAAAAATGCTGGTGAGCAACGTTTTTGAGCGTTTATCAATGTTACAGCATTTTTATAGCTGACAAACGTCTCAGAACCCACTAGTTTTGGGGGTTTTTTACTGCTCAAAAATGCCACAGCCCAAAACTGCTGTTAACAGCCTATGTGTGCATGGACACATAGGATAACATGATGGAGAGTTTAATGACTGTAGAAAAAAAAAAACATCTACTGCCAAAAACAGCTGCTGTAAAAACATCCAAAAACAACCATTGTGCATGAGCCCTAAGGCTAGGGTCACATGTGCGGCCGTGGGTTCATGCCTGGGGTTTGGTGTGTGTGTCTGTCCACCAGTTCAGGTACAATTCATGTCTGCATTTTTGCCTGAATTTGCACCTGACTTGGACACTTTTATCAATCTGGACCGTGGCCGCCCCGGACATGTGTGAACCGCCTCCATTGAGAGCCAGTCGCAACTTGCCTGTCATGTATATTGACAGGGAAATCCGCATCCAATTTGCATGTGTGAACCCAGCCTTAAACAAACGGAAGTATTTTCAACTGTCGCATTTTATTCAGGTGGTTTTAATTTCTGAAAGTGGAAGTAAACTTGATGTTGTGGGAGCTCAGCATACTTGCATATAATGGCAAACTTTCCTCTGGGAATGCTCTCCTCCAGTGATGCAAGGTCCAAGCTCCCAGACAATGCTGCCATGCTCTTCTCCTCTTCTGGTTCCACCATCTTCTTGCTTTGCCCATTGGGCTGGCATTAATGATGTCACTCCCACGCATGTGTGCTAGAGTTACATTATGTCAGCATCTGGCTCCATGCTGGAGAGAATGCCAGAAATAACATGGGACTGTACATTCAACTGGTGTGTTTTTTGTCACAGGAAGTTCATAAGGTCCCTTCTATCCAAAGCTTTCTCCTGCTTGGCATTTTTTTTTTTTCTTCAATAGAAAATGTTTAGTCCTGTGTGTTAGGTCCCTTTCACACTGCCGCATGACGAAAGTCACGCAATTTTACAGCAATTTGGCTGCGATTTCAGGGAATGCCTGTGTAAACTTGCGGTCTGTGGACCTCAACTCGCATCAAAGTGGGACCAAAGTACCACAGATATGAATAGTTATCATAGGGAATTATGGGGTATGAATTTTCATGCGACTGATGTCCAAAGTTGCAGGAAATGTCAAACAAGTGTGAAAGGGGCCTTGAGATAAAACACTTGTTGCTATAACTGATTAAAAGGGCAGCTAGGCTTAGACTTTTTTTCAGTAAAAAATGTAGGTATAGTACTTATGGTAGAAGGGAGTAAGTGCCGGGATGATGTAACTCATCATGTACATGTGTTGGAAATACATGACGGCCTGGAAGCGGGCTCAAAAAAGCTGGCACTACATTGTATTCTGAAAATATCAACCTGCAACTGTCAGAATACACTGATCAGCAGCTGATTGGTTGTAGCTGATCGATAAAAAATAAACAAATTGTTCTCTGTCGAGTGGGAGAGTCCACACACTGATCAAAATTTGGCTGGTCCAATGATTTCTATCAGTCTATGGCGAGCTTAAAGGGGTTGTAAAATCAGAAGGTCTTTCATCTTAAAGCATTCTATGCCTTAGGATAAAAAGTCTTCTGTGGGCAGCAGCCCCTATAACACTTACCTGAGCCCCATCTTTGTCCATGATTGTCTCTCCCTCCTGATTGGCTGAGACACAGCAGTGGCACCATTGGGTCTCGCTGCAGTCAAAATCAGTTAGCCAATCAGGGGAGCCTAGGGGGCGGGGCTGAACCGCAGCTCCATGTCTGAATGGACACACGAAGCTGCAGCCCGGCTTGGATGCCCCTCCCCCATAGCAAGCTGCTTGCTGTGGGGGCACTCGGCAGGAGGGAGGGGTCTGAAGCACAGAAGAGTCACCTGAGAAGAGGAGGATTCAGGCTGCTTTGTGCAAATCCACTGCAACAGAGCAGGCAAGCATAACATTTTTTTTTCTCTCTATAAGAACAAACAAGACTTTACAATCACTTTAAAAGTAACCACAGTGTGACAACACTGCAGTGATTTTACGGCAGAATGAACAGTGTTGTCATCCTGCTACAGAAAATGGAATATAAGCCCGGGTTCACACTATAATGCGCTGCGGATCGCACAGGAGCGCTGTGCGTCCCTGTTCCCCGTTTCAGGGACGAATCAGGGCCGATTCTATGCCTGAATTCGGCCATGAAACGGAGCCAAAGACGCACAACGTTTTTGTGCAGTGCGCTCCGCAGCCGCCCCGGAGATATGTGAACCGGCTCCATAGGGAGCCAGTCACATTCTCCTACTATGCGAATTAGATGTGGGGAAACACATCTAATTCGCATAGGTATGAACCGGGGCTAAAAACTTAGGAACAACAGATATAAAAACAATATTATGGAGAGACTCAGGGGGAAAAAAAAAAAAAAAAAGAGCTGCATTAAAGTGGTTGCAAAGGAAAAAGGTTTCTAACCTTCAATAGCAGTCCTGTATCGATCCAGTAATGTGCCTGACTTCAGAGACTCTCTCCCCGCTCTCACAGCCATTGACGCCTGCTGCTGTGAGTCAAGCCATGTGAGGAGGAAGCGGGGGGCGGCCTGAGCTGTGCTATGTGCCTATGCTATGGATGCACACAGCCTGGCTCGAGAGCAAGCCCATACATCTGCTCCTCTAGCACGCAGCTTGCTAATGGTACAGACACAAAAGAGGAAGATCAGACCCTAGAAGCCAAGGTTCAGGGCCGCTCTGTGCAAAAGTTCTGCACAGCGTAGGTAAGTATAACATAAAAAAAATAAATAAATAAACCAACCTTTAGGCTTGGTTCACACTGGGGCGACCAGTCAGGCGACTTACCCGCCTTACAAGTCGTGCTCCATTCAGTGCAATGGAAACATTCTGATCGGAGGGACTCAAGTTGCTCCGACCTCGAAAAAGGTTGCTGTACTACTTGGGGGCGATTTTGGAGCGGCTTGCATTGACTTCTATTACAGAAGTTGTTTGCAAGTCGCGCTGTGCATGTTGGCTTCAAAGTCGGGCAACTTTGAAGCCCCCCCAGTGTGAACCATGACTTACAGTGCCTTGAAAAGTATTCATACTTGACACTTTCCATATTTTGTCATGTTCCAACTAAAAACAAAATGTATTTTATTGGGATTTTAAAGAACACCACAAAAGTGGCACATAAGGCCCCTTTCACACGATCGGAACGCTCAGGTCCGCCTGTCAGTTTTGATGGCGGACCTGAATGGGCACTCCATGTTAGCCTATGGAGCGACGGATGTCAGCGGAGACATGTCCGCTGACATCCGACCCGGTCCGATACGCAAAAAGCAGACGGATGGCCCTACGTCCAGATCCGTCGCTGGCGGATCAGGTGAGATCTGATGAAAACGTACATGCTGTCCGTTTTCATCCTATCTCTCCATAGGCAGCAGCAGCGTCCGACAAGCCCCTCCCCGCTCAGTGAGCAGCGAGGCACCTGTCATCCGCCGGCTCAGCGGAGATTAACGGAGAAATCTCCCGCTGAGCCGGTGGACCGAGGCGGGCTCCATGGAAGCAGAGTCTGCCTCGTGTGAATGAGGGCTAAATTGTGAAGTGGAAGGAAAACGATAAATTTTTTTTTTTTTTTTAACGATTCAATACTTTGTAGAACCACCTTTCGCTGCAATTACAGCTGCAAGTCTTTTTTGGGGATGTCTCTACCAGCTTTGCACATCAAGAGTGATATTTTTGCCCATTCTTCTTTGCAAAATAGCTCAGATTGGATAGAGAGCCAGTCTAATACATGAACATGCTTTGATCTAAACCATTCAATTGCTCTGGCTGTATGTTTAGGGTCGTTGTCCTGCTGAAAGGTGAACCTCCCCCCCAGACTCAAGTCTTTTGCAGGTTTTCTTTTAAAGTGGTTGTAAACCCTTGTTTACAACTTTATGTTACAGGTAAGCCTATATTAAGGCTTACCTGTAGCTAACAAGGATATCTCCTAAACCTGCACGGTTTAGGAGATATCCCTGTATTTGCATGTGCCGACGTCATGCGGCACATGCGCACTTAAGACAACTGAAGCAATGGCGCTATATGCCGTTGCTTCAGTTGTACTGTGGCGTTCCCACGCGCATGCGCGGAGTGACGTCGTCGCAGCTCCGGCTAATCACAGCGCCAGAGCCGCGATACCCGGACGTCACTCCGGGACAACATGTCGGCGGTCGGAGAGGGAGACGTGGATCGATGCGGGGGGCTTCGATCTGAGGTATGCAGTACATAATTAGCTAGTATGCTATGCATACTAGCTAATTATGCCTTTGTCTTGCAGGGTTTTTTGTTTTTTTGCTGGGGGTTTACTTCCTCTTTAAGATTGCCCTGTATTTGGCTCCATCCATCTTCCCATCAACTCTGAACAGCTTCTCTGTCCCTGCTGAAGAAAAGCATCCATACATGATGCTGCCACCACCATGTTTCACGGTGGGGATGGTGTGTTCAGGGTGATGTGCAGTGTTAGTCTTCTGCCACACATAGCTTTTGTTTTTAGGCCAAAAAGTTCAATTTTGGTCCCATCTGACCAGAGCACCTTCTTCCACATGTTTGCTGTGTCCCCCACATGGCTTCTCGCCAACTGGACTTCTTATGGCTCTTTTAACAATGGCTTTCTTCTTGCCACTGTTCCATAAAGCCCAGATTTGTGGAGTGCACAACTGACAGTTGTCCTGTGGACAGATTTTCCCACCTGATATGTGGATCTCTACAGCTCCTCCAGAACTACCATGGGCCTCTTGGCTGCTTCTCTGATGAATACTCTCCTTGCCTGGCCTGTCAGTTTAGGTGGACGGCCATGTCTTGCTAGGTTTGCAGTTGTGCCATACTCTTTCCATTTTTCAGATGATGGATTGAACAGTGCTCCGTGAGATGTTCAAAGTTTGGGATTTTTTTTTTTTTTATAACCTAACCCGATTTTAAACTGCTCCACAACTTTATCCATGACCTGTCTGTTGTGTTCCCTGGCCTTCATGATGCTGTTTGTTCACCAATTACATTTTTGGTACAACTGCTTTAACGCCTATGACAGATGTTGGCATATCTGTCAGTTTTGCGGTTGCCCATAGTTTTACTTTATAGAACTGAGGAAGGAAATTATTTTTCAGTTATACCCCTTTCACACTGAGGCGCTTTACAGGCGTTTTAGCGGTAAAACTAGTGCCTCTCATGCCTCCCCAGTGTGAAAGCCTGAGTGCTTTCACACTGAGGCGGTACACTTGCGGGACGGGAAAAAAAGTCCTGCAAGCGGCATCTTTGGGGCGGTTTGGGAGCGGTGTATACATCACTCCCAAAACGCCCTGTCCATTGAAATCAATGGGCAGCGCTGCCAAAGCATCTGGGCAGTACCGCAACATGGGTGCTTTTAACCTCTTCTTCAGCCACTAGCGGGGGTTAAAAGCGCCCCGCTAGTGGCTGAAAAGAACCGCTAAAGCGCCTCTAAAACTAGCAGCGCTTTACCACCAACGGACCCCCGCTCCGGTGTGAAAATACCCTAAGTGTAAAGCTTTACAAATGTTAATGGATTATTTGTATTCCCTGCAGGGCATATCCAGTTGCTCAACCAATGTGTGCGCATTCATGTCCCTCGTGCTAGAAAAGTGTATATCCCAATTCTGTATTCAATTACATAGTTTAGAGAGCCTAGCTTCATGTAAAAGGCCAACAGCCTTTACCTTTTTGCACTTTTGTTACCCAGGTAAAAGTGTGTATACCCCAAACAAACTATATTGTTAAAAGTACTGGGGCACCTGCCTTTACACGCACATGAACTTTAATGGCATTGCAGTCTTCGTCCCTAGGGTTCAAGTTGGCCCACCCTTTGCAGCTATACCAGCTTCAACTCTTCTAGGAAGGCTGTCCACAAGGTTTGGGAGTATGTCTATGGGAATGTTTGACCATTCTTGAGGTCAGGCACTGATGTTGGACGAGAAGGCCTGGCCTAGATCCCAAAAGGTGTTCTATCGGTTTGAGGTCAGGACTCTGTGCAGGCCAGTCAAGTTCCTCCACCCCCACCCCAAACTCGCTCATCCATGTCTTTATGGACCTTGCTTTGAGCATTGGTGTGCAGTCATGTCGGAACAGGAAGGGGCCATGTCCAAAACGGTTTTTACAAAGTTGGGAGCATGAAATTGTCTTGGTATGTCTTGGTATGGTTCCCTTCACTGGAATTAAGGGACCCAGCCCAACCCCTAAAAAACAACCCCCACACCATAATCCCCCCTCTACCAAATGATTTGGAGTTTATATAGTCTGTTTATACTGGTCCTCTTCTATATTTGTATACTGTAGTATGTTCCAGTGTTAAAGTGCATCCATAACTAAAATCAAAAATGGCATATGTGATACAATCTGACACTTGCATTAACACAGCAGCCTTTGTTTTTCTGATACCCCTGTATAATAGTTTTATGATCTTTTGATCATACCAGAGGCTACTTTATTTTCTCACTTTCTTTAACAAGGTGACAATGCTGAGTAGGCTTTGATAAACATGTAGTTTTAAATGTACTTTACGTTAGTGACCAATTAAAGGCTGGTTCACACCAGCAGCTGCATTACAATACAGCCAATCTTGTTCTATTGCCCGTAGTGAGTACGTGGACTACATTGCGCTGCACTAAAAAAAAGTAGCACATGCAGTACATTTTTCAGCACACACTACCAGGCATTTTGCCTTCTTTTGCGGTGGGACTGTGCTGGAACAACTGCCCATTGCAGTCCTACCACACCTAGTGCAAACAGGTCCCAAAGCCTAACACGAGGAAGAAATTTCATTACATGCATATAAAAAAGGTGTGTTCATACCTTTACAGAATTTCTTCTTGATTGCACACATACTCATCTAGGCAGCGGGAAACAAAGACTTCCTTGATACTTTAAAAGCACTCTGTGACCTCGATCTCCATTTGGCAAGAATGGTGGCCATTATGCCTGCTATCCCCTGGCCACCAGTCATGTAACTTTGTAACTTGCCCAGTGTAGTTCTCTTTGCAGCAAGCACTGATGAAATTATGTCACGACTTGCTGTAGTGAGTGGACCCAGAGGCCACAAATATCCCCACAATCCCACTCAAATGCCTGCCCACTGTGCACACTCATCAGTTCAATATAGGAATTGCAGTCTCAAAAAGCAGTGACAAACAGAAACAGGAAGTGATGTCAACTCTTCTGAAATCCCTCCTCGAGGAGCTCAGGCATTGTATATTCTTCCTGTATACAGCAATGACGTCACCGGATTATAAGGCTAGGTTCACACTAGTGCAGTGTGATGCTCATTTTGGTGCATTGGACTGCTTGCTTTTTTTCAACTTTCTTTATTTCCCCGCACAGCAGCATGATGCACTGTGCCACTGTGTGGTGACATGCAGTGCAGAAAATTGTAGACATGCTGCATGTTTTCAACGCACATCACACCAGCATTGTGGTGTGAACAAGGAACATAGAAAGTGATTGTTTTCTATGTGCCCTAGCAGTGACCTGCTTTTATTCAGTGCAATAAGATGTAGGTCGCCGCACAAAGTTAACGAGCCCTAAATGGTCAGTTTAACCAAAACTGTGCAAAAAAAATAAAATTAGATAAGGAAATAGAAAAGAACTGTTGAATACATTTTATAACTATACCAGAGTTCAGTTGAAAGGTATACCTCCACCTAAGTTTTAGTGGACAGCTTGGTCTGCATGTAAAATGTTGAGGATAAAAAAAAGGTATAAGAGAAAAAAAAAAAAAAATAAATAAATGTATTTCATATACTGAAACCTATCATAAGTATTAAACACAATTTCCAAATACAATGGTTTCCAGTAGAGTGGTCTTCGGCTTTGTCAAGAAATATATGAGTGACCAGGTAGGTCTTAAAGGGCTCCTTTACCTGGCTGCCTACTGGAAAATGATACTCCTGTGCACAGTTACATAAAGATTTCAATGCAGTCTTCTTTGTCAAACTAGAGCAATTATGGTTATTTTACATGATTTATATTGCACCAAGTTTGCGCAGCACTTTACAATCCAAAGGGGGACAGTACAGTTACAATACAAGAGAGCGTTAAGAGGGCCTGCTCATAAGAGTTCACAATCTAATAGGGAGGAATAAGTGGTATAGAAGGTAAAAACTGTGGGGGATGAACTGATAGAAAAAACTTCCCTGAAGAGAAGAGATTTCAGGGATCGCCTAAAAAGGTGGCCAGCAGAGTAGAAGATAGCCAGACAGACTGAGGGAGAGCATGAGAGAGGCTCTGGAGAAGTCCTGGAGAGGAGCATGGGAGGAGGAGACAAGAGAGCAGGAGGTCTAGGGAGGTGCGCGGAGGACAGTTTGGGTGATATTTGGAGACAAGATTGGTGTTGTAGCTCGGGGTAGAGTTGTTAGTATTGTGAATTTAATTCTCTGGGCAATCAGAAGCCAGTGGAGGGATTAACAGAGAGGGTGGCAAACACTGAGCAGTAGGTAAGTTATTTTTTACAATAAAGAGGTGCTTTATTTGAAAAGAAAGGTACATTACATTACAGTATGACTGAAGATCAGAAAGTGTGCCAACACCATGTATTGTAAATGCAAAAAAAACAAACAAGAGAACCAACTGTGACTCCTTGATTTGCAGCATTAAGTCAACAGTAATTAACAGTAAATTACAGAGCTCTATACCAACGAGAAACCGATGTTCCCCTCATGGAGGATTGTCAATGCCGAGGGACATCACATCAACGGGAGGAGTGGGTAGTGGGGATTGAGAGATGAAGGCAGATCCCCTGGCTCATATTATGGTCAAGACAGCCCACACATATAGGGGGGGGGGGGGGTGACATCTGGTCAGGGTCCAGGGGGCCCACACCTTTTCATACTTCCAGGAGCATCCCCGTTATTTTGTTCAGTGGAAGAAGAGCCTCATCCACCATTCTCTCCCAAGTGGAAACATTAGGCGGAGTTGAAGAAACCCATTTTCTTATCGTACATCACAGGACACAGAGCCATAGTAGTTACTATGTGGGTTATAGGCCACCTTCAGGTGATGGACACTGGCATACCCTAAGACAGGAAGTCCACTTCCTATATAACCCTTCCCACTATTGGGAGTACTTCAGTTTTTTCACCAGTGTCTAAGGTGTTGGTCACGAGTAAAGATGTGCTGTGCTGAGCTCCACTGGAGCAATCCTTGCTGGGGCCAGCTATGCAGCCGGATCCATTCAAAGTGTCTTTTCAGGCCCAATTGAATGGTACCCGGGCCTCGTGGCAGAAGAAACAAGGTTTTGCCTGTAACGCTTCTCTTTTTAGAGAGCTGGACCCCAGGAGCCAGAGCTTTGGTTGTTTTACAGGTCCAGGAGTATGAGTTCCCCGAGGGTCCCCGGTTCCTGAAAGTTTTGTAACGGAGCCCACTGTGAGAGGTGAAAATTGGGTCTATTGTTTTTTACCACAGAAAACCTTGTGGCGGGAAAGGCAAGTGGAGGTTTCTAAGGAATTTTTAAATTTTCTTATGAAATGTCTCCTTTAACCTCTTGGCGTCTGCGCTGTGGCCGTCATTCGTCACCTGAATTTCCGGGAGGCCGTCATATGAGGGCCTCCCCTTTGCACACTCCCCGCGCGCCCCCTGCAGGGCGCGCGCTGTGATCGCCGTGAGTAACAGACTCGGGTGATCACAGATCCAAGTAAGGGGTCGATCCCGGCCCCTTACCACGTGATCAGCTGTCAGTCAATGACAGCTGATCACATGATGTAAACAAAAGCTCGGTAATCCCCAACACACACACGCCGATCCCGTCGGATCGGAGGCCCGCGCTCGTGTGGGAAAACCCTCTTTTGAAAAGAGGGGGGCTGCGATGTGATGGAAGGGGTGGTGCTTAGCACGGCGTTGGTGTCCTACAACGTCCAGTGCGGGAGTATGTTTAAACACTCAATTTTTTGCTGGCTGCAGATGTCAGAGGGACACAATAGCAAAAAGGGGCATATAAGAGGTTGGTGACACAGGCATTCCCTGACACTTTTACTAAAAGCATCAGGCTGAGCGTTAATAGCAGCGGCTGGACTATTGCTCAAGCAGTGGATGCATTTTCTTCTGATAGTACCTCTGCTTTTGTGCATCGGGCTAAGGTCAGAAGGGGGGGGGTTTGAAACACCCCCAAAAAAAGGGCTAAAAGGGTCTCCCTCAAGCTCTGGAAAGCCTACTTATCTCTACAATGAAATGTTTGCAACTGTTTTCAACACTGCAGCCCATGTCTATGTTACTGTAAAGGTCTTTTTTCCTCAGCCATGATAGGATATAAAAAAAAAAAAAAAAAAGGGAAGGGTTAGAGGCTTTAATCGCATCCCAGTGGGAAAAAATGCGACAGGTTCTCTTCCATTACCCAGGACCCTCAAACTGAGGAACTGGGGGCAGGGGAAGATGAATTCCCTCAGGGGACCATGGTGAGGCTGATGATTCCTCTTCTGAGGTGTCAAATGGGGGGGGGTCAACTTCACAATCTGTAAGATTGATGGTGCAATTTCTTGCTGAATGGTCCGCTCCACATTTATGTACCCTTAACTGAGTGTTTGGGTTCGCTAGAGCCTCTTCAAGCTGTGCATGCCTTTCCTGTCCATTCATTGCTGGAAAAGCTTTTTGTATCTGAGTGGATCACCCAGATAAGCATTTTTTTCCCCTCCTAAAGTTTTTTCACACTTTATCCTATGGAGGAAAAAATTCACTAAAAGTGGGGTATACCAGCAATTAACGTTGCTATATC
The DNA here is from genome assembly GCF_042186555.1 of Aquarana catesbeiana. NCBI lineage: Eukaryota > Metazoa > Chordata > Amphibia > Anura > Ranidae > Aquarana > Aquarana catesbeiana. Next base: position 90,907,894 of record NC_133331.1, read on the forward strand.
CTCTGAATAAAAGTTTGACTTGTCCGGCAGACAAAGCCTCAAATACTTAGGGATCCAACAGATAAAAATTTGGAATTCCTATTAAAAAAAACAAACAAAACAAGAAAAAAAACACTTTTTTTCTCTGGCAGATTGAGTGTCTCAGCCTGCGCTGACAGTAATTGGTTAATCGTTGAGAGATCAGTTTAAACAGGTGCTCAAGGTTATCCTGTTCAGAAGGCCCAGGATCTGGCAAGCTACTAGCAGCTTTACGTTTGCAATAGTTGCTATGATTGATTCTATCCTCCAGGCCTTGCGCCCTTTGCCAAGCGCCATGCAAGAAGCTCCTGGCTAGTCTTCCTTTTTGCGGTGAAACGGCTGTTTGGGGATGATTAAGAAAAGCAGTAAACGTATTTAATTTTAACAAGCTTCTTCTCCTGTGCCAGGGGCATCAGCCTCCAGGCAGACACGACGGCCTCCGCTGTCAAGTTCAAAAGGTAATCCTCAGGGTCAACCCCAGGGACAAAAGAGGTCTTGGGGGAGGAAACCTACAAAATACTAAAGCCTCCTTATGAGGAGGCGCCCCCGCTCGCTCGAGTAGGGGGAATACTTCTGCAGTTCTCAAGGATCTGGCAGGAAGAGTGTTGAGACAAATGGGGGACTTCCTCAATAGCTCCAGGGTACAAACTGGAGTTCCAAGAGTTCCAGTCTCCTCGTTTTCTCAGATCAAACGTTCCTAAGGATCCAGAGAAAAAGAAGTCTTTCTTTCAAGCACTGGACCATCTTTTGGCAAAAAGTGATTATGGTGGTCCCCATGTAAGAGCAGGGGTTGGTGTTTGGTTCAAACCTTTTTTTCACAGTGCCAAAACTGAATGGACATTCTGGATCTCAAAAATCTAATTCGATACCTGAATATAACCGCTCTTTTTTCGCATGGAGTCAATCCGATCAGTTGTCTCCATCCTACAAGGAGGAGAACTTCTGGCGTCAATCGACATCAAAGATGCATACCTCCATGTGCCTATTTCCTCGCTCAACAGGAATATCTACTTTTCAAGGTAGAAAATCTTCATTTTCAGTGTGTAGCTCTGCTTTTCAGTCTAGCTACTGCACCTTGAGTGTTTACAAAGGTTCTGGCCCCTCCTCTAGCCAGATTAAAGTCCCAAGGTATAAAGACTATAGTTTACCTAGACGATCTGTTCTTGATAGACCAGCCGGTAGCCCGCTTAGACCAAAGTATGGTCACCATATTCAACTACCTGGAATACCTAGGTTGGATTCTCAACCTAAAAGAAATCTTCCTTAAAACCATGAAGAAGGCTAAAATACTTGGGTCTGATCATAGATACACCCAGAAAAGGGTATTCTTGCCCCAGGCAAGATCAGCGCCATAAAGGAACTGATTCAGCTGGTCGAAGCAAGATGAATTCTTCTATTCAGCTTTGCATGAGGTTGTTGGGAAAGATGGTGGCTTCATTCGAGGCCGTTCCTTATGCTCAGTTTCATTCGAGACTGGTGCAAAACAGTGTCCTATCGGCTTGGAACAAGAAGGTCCAAGCTCTAGATTTCCCAATGTGTTTATCTCCAAAGGTGCGCCAGAGCCTCAGTTGGTGGTTGTTGACCAAGAATCTGCAGAAGGGAAAATCCTTCCTACTAGTTACCTGGAAGGTGGTAACAACAGATGCCAGCCTTTCGGGTTGGGGAGCAGTCCTGGAAGAGGCGACTGTCCAAGGGAAATGGTCCAGATCAGAAATTACCTTGCCCATCAATATTCTAGAGATTCGGGCAGTGCACTTGGCCCTGAGGGCCTGGACGTCCAGGTTACGTCCTGTCAGGTTCCAATCCGACAATGCCACAGCAGTGGCTTATATCAATCACCAAGGGGGCACGAGAAGTCGTGTGGCCCAGAGAGAGGTGAATCATATCCTAACTTGGGCAGAAAACAATGTACCTTGCCTATCGGCAGTCTTCATTCCAGGAATAGAGAACTGGCAGGCAGACTACTTGAGTCGCCAGCAGTTGTTCCCAGGAGAATGGTCTCTTCCCCCAGATATCTTCCTGACAATACGTCAAAGATGGGGGATTCCAGACGTAGATCTGTTTGCGTCCAGGTTCAACAAAAAGATCGACAACTTTGTGTGAAGAACGAAAGATCCGCTAGCTTGCGGAACAGATGCCTTGGTATTCCTATGGAATCAGTTTTCACTGATTTATGCATTCCCTCCTGTTCTGCTGCTTCCAGGACTTCTTCGCAGGATCAAGCAGGAAGGGAAGTCGGTGATTCTTGTGGCCCAGGAGATCTTGATATGCAGAGATTATAAAGATGGCAGTAGGGGACCCATGGATCCTACCACCACGTCCAGACCTTCTCTCACAAGGTCCAGTATTCCATCCTACCTTACAAACGCTAAATTTAACAGTTTGGCTATTGAGACCCACATTCTGAAGAAGCATGGGCTGTCAGGTTCAGTGGTATCTACCTTGGTTAATGCAAGGAAGCCGTCCCCCAGAATCATATATTATAGAGTCTGGAAGGCATATGTCTCCTGGTATGAATCCAGGGGTTGGCACCCCAGGAAGTATGTCATGGATAGAATCCTTGACTGTCTGCAAATGGGGTTAGAAATGAAGCTGGCCTTGAGTACTATCAAAGGCCAGGTCTTGGCCTTTATTGGTATTTTTTATTTCAGCGACCACTTTCTTCGCATTCTTTGGTTCGTAGCTTTTTTTAGGGGGTAATACAGCTTAATCCTCCAGTTAGGTCACCCCTGAACCCTTGGGACTTGAATTTAGTCTTGTCGGCATTACAGAAACAGCCTTTTGAGCCGATACAACATATTACAGGTAAGCTGTTATAAAAATCCTATTTTAACCACTTCCATACAGGGCATTTTCACCCCCTTCCTGCCCAGGCCAATTTTCAGCGCTGTCACACTTTGAATAACAATTGCGCGGTCATACAACACTGTACACATATGAAATTTTTATCATTTTGTCCCCACTAATAGAGCTTTCTTTTGGTGGTATTTGATCACCTCTGCGGTTTTTATTTCTTGGGCTATAAACAAAACAAGAGTGACAAGTTTGAAAAAAAAACACAATATTTTTTACTCTTTGCTAAAATAAAATATCCAAATTTTTTTTTTTTAAACAAATTTTTTCCTTAGTTTAGGTCGATACGTATTCTTCTACATATTTTTGGTAAAAAATATTGCAATAAGCGTATAATTATTGGTTTGCACAAAAGTTATAGCGTCTACAAAATAGAGGGGTTAGATTGATAGCATTTTTATTATTTTTATTTTTTTTTACTAGTAATGGCGGCGATCTGCGATTTTTATCGTGACGGCGATATTGCGGCGGACATATCGGATACTTTTGACACATTTTTGGGACCATTCACATTTATACAGCGATCCTTGCTATAAAAATGCATTGATTACTGTATAAATGTGACTGGCAATGAAGGGGTTAACCAGGAGGGGGCACTGTAGGGTTAATCATGTTGCTAGGGAGTGATTCTAACTGTGGGGGGAGGGGACTCAAAAGGGGAGGAGATCGATCGGTGTTCCTCTGTACAAGGAACACACCATCGGTCTCTTCTTATCTGACAGGACGTGGATTTGTGTTTACACACACACAGATTCACGATCCTGCTCGGTTACCGGGCAATCGCGGGTGCCCGGCGGACATCGCGGCCACCGGGCATGCGCACCGGGACCCAAGTGACACGGCGGGCGCGCGTGTGCCCCCTGGGGGACCTGGAAGAGCCGCCGTCATATGATAACAGCTGCACCATCCCGCTGTCATATGACGGTGGGCGGGCAGCAAGTGGTTAATAGGATCGCCCTTTTTGTATAATACAGAAGATATGCTATAAGGAGCTTAGAGTGGTGGGATCATTGTTCATCATCTGGAATCCCTAATAAGGCTAGAGACGGGGTGGGTGTTAGATCAAGTTGTAATCTCAGATTAATTTCGGCAAATACAGCCTGCCAATATGACACCACAGAACATATGCATGTAGGAACCTAGGTGGAGGCTACAATGAGGACAAAGGGGTCACAATACCTGAACATCCGTTGAAGCCTTGGGGGGGGGGGTTTAGTATACCCGATGGAGAAATTTAACTTGAATTAGATGAAATAACAAGTCTAGGGCCCTGCTCCAAGAGTTTCACCACAGCTGGAGTGCCGAGGTTGCCTACCCCTGCTCTAACCTGTCCTTTTTCCCCTCAAATCCAATCGCTTTTAAAAGCTTGTAGGCTTCATCTCCATAACATCTCTAAAATTCAGGGTCTTGCAATGTCTCATGGGACTTGTAGTTTCACCACAGCTGGAAAGCCGAGGTTGCCTTACCCAGGGTTCGAGTCTACAATTACATCTAGTACACTGACGTGAGGGGAAGGCGTAAGGGGCTGATAGTCGTATTATTGATCTTGATGGAAAAGTTAGGGAGGGGGGCATGACTGGGTAAGGTGTCGGAATATTACCAGTATGGTTTTAGAAAGATTTAGTTGTGCAATTCGTGTTATGTCAGTACGTTAGTAATGTGAAAGGAGATATGTTCAGGCATTTTGATAAACAGAATACTACTGCATGATGCTCTATATTAAAACTATGTATATTCTTTACTTACCTGTATATGTAGTCAAAAATGTAAAGCCTCCCATCTACCTACACATTACACTTCTGCAGTTGGCTACATGCGTATCAAGGTACACACTAAGAACTGTACATTTCTGTACCGGCTATGTTCTATGATCAGATTTTCAAAATTCTGTAACAGACGCTGTTGCATATTCATGCATGTACAATTTTATCAGGGCTTGTTAAAAGCAATGCGTTTATATATACAGGGTATAGTTGTTTTATTTTTTTAAACAGATCTGAAGACAGCAGTATTGTATATTATGGGCCTATGCACACACGCTGTGCTCAATTGAGCTATGGTAAATTAGTGTATTTCTGCATATTTTAGGTTAATACATGTGTAAATATATACATACGTGGTGGGACTGAAAACGGAACTAGAAAACTAGAAGGAATTTTCAGATGTGGTTTTATGAATGTTTGCATGTATAAGCAAAAGACCAAAAAACTTTTTTTTTTTGTTTTTTGTTTTTTTTTTTTTTTTTACATGGGATCTTTCTGCCAGCAAGATCCTGCATAGATAGTATATTACTATATCTGTGTGTATGCGCCCTTATTTGCTATACAAGCAAAATATAAAGCATCATATAATGAGACCGATTTACCACCAGCGAATGCTTGGTGACAGTGGGGTCAATTCACTAAGAGTTAAATAATGGCTAATCTTATGCGATAAAATACTGCATGCGGCATAAATTGTGCAAGTGTTCAACTCTCTAAGAATTTGTCGTCAAATATCGAATGCGGTATTTGTTCGATTTAGCGGTAATTACCACATTAGTTAGTGCGGTAACTTACCGCATTGAGCTGGTTGCTAAGGAGCAGGCTGGGAAGTCGGCCCCTGCGTCATTAACAACCGATGACTCAACTGTCAGCGGGCTTCCGCTTGTAGAATAAAAAGCGGACACGTCATTTAAAAAAAAGAAAAAAACTTGGCGTGGGGTTTTCTTTAAAATCCATACCAGACCCGAAAGCCATTTTTTTTGTATACTTTTTTTATTGTCGTGTTTTTTTGTTTCTTTTTTACAATCAGCTGGGAGCGGGGAAGCCCACTGACAGCTGAAGAGTCATCGGTTGTTAAGAATGTGGCAGCCAGCTTGCTGTGTAGCAACCAGCGATTTGTTAAAAAACAAACTGGGAGTAAGTTTACCGCATGCGATAAATTATGTAAATGAGTAACATGAGAGATAGAGACAGAGACAGAGACAGAGACAGAGACAGAGACAGAGACATGCATAGCAAACAACAGACGTATACACTACTACACATGTCACTGGACCCTGCAGCAATGCATTTTTCATACATAGCCAATAACAGGTACATACACAGCTGAATGAGACTGAACACTGGTATACATATATTGTCAGTAACAGACATGTACAAGCTAAATATGTGACTGGACCCTGGGCTATACACATATCTTACATACCTAGCCAGTAACAGCAGTGTACATAGCTGAACATGTCACTAGACACCGGGGCATATACATGTTACATCCATAGGTTATAGCAGAAACGTGTGCAGATGAATACATTTATGGACACACACTGCAGTACATACATCCTACATATAGCCAGTTATACTGGTGTACACATTCGAATATGCAGCTAAGGACTGGAGTACATATAGCATCCTGTTAGATATTCAGATACGTACACATTACGAGAAATATATATATATATATATATATATATATATATATATATATATATATATAAAAAATCATTGCTGGGGGAGCACATTGCAGTGGCTTCTATCTCCTAAGTGATTCTTTCTACAAGTGATATGCACTTCAATCTCTGCACTTCAGCGATTGCACGAAGCAAACAAATACAGCAATCTGCACTGGAAAGCACCTAACAAACTGCAGGTGACCCTGTCTCTCTAATAAGCTCTCCTTCCACTCTGTAACATGCACTCTCTACCACTGCTTCTGACACTTGTGTCCTCTCTCCTCAAACTCTCTTACCTTCACCCCCACTCTCCACCCGCCTGCTTATACATATCACCCTGCCTTCTGTCCTCTCCCTACTACTGCTCCTACCAACTCTTGCTCATTCTACATCCATATACTGATAAATACTCCAGTACTCTGAGACATGCCCCTTCACATAAATCACATTCCCACATTACCTCCCTCACCCTCCTGCTTCTCCTAATCTCTGGTGACATAGCCCCAAACCCTGGGCCACCATCATCTGTCTTTGCCCAACGCTCCCATCCCCCTACACCCTCTTGCAGGAGCCGCAACCCACAGAACTTGGTCTCTATTCCTCTTTCCAAAACCAGCCCCCCTTTTCCTGTGCCCTTTGGAATGCGCTGTCTGCAAACAAACTCTCCACCCTTCACAACCTCTTTATCACAAATTCCTTTAACCTACTTGCCATTACTGAAACCTGGCTTCATGAATCAGATACTACTTCTCCTGCTTCCCTCTCCCATGGGGGCCTTTTCTGGACTCACTCCCCCAGACCAAGTGGACAGAAGGGAGTTGGGAGTGGGAATCCTTCTAGCCCCATGCAGCACCTATCAGCTACTCCACCCACCTCCCTCTCTGACACTCTCCTCTTTTGAGGTACACTGCATTCGTCTATTCTCTCCCATTTCTCTAAGAATTGCTGTCATCTACCGGCCCCCTGGACCAGTATCAGCCTTCCTTGATGACTTCTCTGCTTGGCTACCCTACTTTCTCTCTTCTGAAATCCTCACAATTATTCTCGGGGACTTCAACATCCCTGTTAACATTAACACTGCTATTACTTCTAAACTTCTCAGTCTAACCTCATCGATTGACCTGAAGCAATGGATACAGGCTCCTACCCACTCCAACGGCAACACCCTTGACCTTGTCTTCTCCTATCTGTGCACTCCGTGCAACCTTTCCAACAATCCACTCCCACTCTCTGATCACCACCTTATTAGTTTTGCTCTCTCCCTGTCTTCCACCTCTTCTCCCTTCAACCGCCTAATAGTTACACATAGAAACCTTCGCCACCTCAACCCTTCTCTTCTCTGCTACTGATCACCTCTAACAAAATCCCACCCCTGTCCTGCCCCAACCTAGCCACTTTCATCTACAACAGCTCACTGTCTTCCTCCCTACACGCAGAATTAGGCCCCGACTGCTACAACCCTGACAAACAGATGACACCAGAAGTCTCAGAAAACATAGCCGCGCTCTTGAGCGCCTGTGGCATAAGACTTCACACAATATAAATCTGCCCTCCTAAAATACTATTCCTGCCTTCACACTGCCAAACAGACCTACTTTATCACACTTATTAACACCTTCTCATCCAATCCACGTCAACTCTTCTCTACCTTCAACACTCTACTCTGTCCTCCACTGCCTCCACCCACCAACTCACTCACCGCCCAGGAGATTGCCAATCACTTCAAAACCAAGATTGATATAATTCATGAGGAGATCGCCAATGCGCAAAAACCTCCCCCATGCAACACCCCATGTCCACAGATACAATCATTACTTCCCTCATTCAACCCTGCTACTATTACTGAGGTTGCTAAACTTTTATCTAACACTCATCTAACCACCTGCCCCCTGGATCCTGCTCCCTCGCAAATGCTACGCTCACCCTCTGACTCGATTCTACACTCTCTAACTCACATTTTCAACCTCTCCCTCTCTTGTGGCATCTTTCCAATCTCTCTAAAACATGCGCTAGTCACCCCCATACTTAAAAAGCCGTCACTGGACCCCACCAATCTCAACAACTTACGTCCCATCTCCTTGCTCGCCTTCTCCTCCAAACTTCTTGAAAGACTGGTCTACAACCGACTAAGCGACCATCTGACCATGAATAAACTTCTTGATCCCCTTCAGTCCGCTTTCCGCCCTCAACACTCCCTGGAAACTGCTCTCCTTAAACTCTCAAATGACCTACTAATGGCTAAAACCAGTGTACACTATTCTGTACTACTTCTCCTGGATCTCTCTGCTGCCTCTGACACAGTGGACCACCCCCTCCTCCTCAAAAAACTCCACTCCTTTGGTCTCTGTGATTGTACTCTTCGCTGGTTCTCATCCTACCTATCCCACTGCTCCTTCAGTGTCACTTACAACTCTACTTCCTCCTCTCCTCTTCCTTTCTCCGTTGGGGTTCCCCAAGGTTCTGTTCTTGGACCTCTCCTTTTCTCAAGCTACACCACCTCCTTGGGTCAGTTGATTGCCTCCCAAGGCTTTAAATATCATCTCTACGCTGATGACACCCAAATCTCTCTCCACCCCCCAGCTCTCTCCATCTGTCTCCTCACGCATTACCAACTTACTAGCAGACATATCAGCCTGGATGTCACATCACTTCCTCAAACTCAACCTATCCAAAATAGAGCTCATGATATTTCCTCCCTCAGGTGCCACTTCCCCTGATTTCTCTGTCAACATCAATGGCTCAACTATCAACCCATCCCCCCACGCCAAGGTCCTAGGTGTAATCCTGGACTCTGAACTAACCTTTCGACCCCACATTCTATCACTATCCAAAACATGCCGCCTCAACCTCCGCAACATCTCCAAGATACGCCCCTTCCTAACCAATGTCACCACAAAGCTTCTAATCCACTCCCTGGTCATCTCCTGCCTCGACTACTGCAACTCCCTCCTCATTGGTTTACCTCTATATAGGCTATCCCCACTTCAGTCCATCATGAACGCTGCTGCCAGGCTCATCCACCTCACAAACCGTTCAGCGTCTGCTACACCCCTCTGCAAATCCCTCCATTGGCTGCCACTCAGTCACCGAATTAAATTCAAGATACTAACTATAACTTACAAAGCCATCCACAACCTGGCCCCCAGCTACATCTCTAACCTAGTCACAAAATACCAACCTCATCATTCTCTTCGCTCCTCCCAAGACCTCCTGCTTTCAAACTCCCTTGTCACCTCATCTCATGCTCGCCTTCAGGACTTCTCCAGAGCCTCTCCCATCCTCTGGAATGCTCTACCCCAATCCGTTCGATTCTCTCCTACTTTATCCACTTTCAGACGATCCCTGAAAACTCATCTCTTCAGAGAAACCTATCTGGACCCCACCTAACAACTGTACATTTATCTTCTCAATCAGCACATCACCCACAGTTATTACCTCTTGTATCTCTTGACCATCACTCTTAGATTGTAAGCTCTAAGGAGCAGGGCCCTCTGATTCCTACTGTATCAAAAAGTGTATTGTATTTGTACTGTCTACCCTCAAGTTGTAAAGCGCTACGTAAACTGTTGCCGCTATATAAAATTATATATATATATATATATATATATATATATATATATATATATATATATATATATATATATATATATATATATATATATATATTCCCAATGTAGAGTCCTATACATACAGTATCTCACAAAAGTGAGTACACCCCTCACATTTTTTTAAACATTTTATTATATCTTTTCATGTGACAACACTGAAGAAATGACACTTTGCTACAATGTAAAGTAGTGAGTGTACAGCTTGTATAACAGTGTAAATTTGCTTTCCCCTCAAAATAACTCAACACACAGCCATTAATGTCTAAACTGCTGGCAACAAAAGTGAGTACACCCCTAAGTAAAAATGTCCAAATTGGGCCCAAAGTGTCAATATTTTGTGTGGCCACCATTATTTTCCAGCACTGCCTTAACCCTCTTGGGCATGGAGTTCACCAGAGCTTCACAGGTTGCCACTGGAGTCCTCTTCCACGACGAAATCACGGAGCTGGTGGATGTTAAATACCTTGCTCTCCTCCATCTTCCATTTGAGGATGCCCCACAGATGCTCAATAGGGCTTAGGTCTAGAGACATGCTTGGCCAGTCCATCACCTTTACCCTCAGCTTCTTTAGCAAGTCAGTGGTCGTCTTAGAGGTGTGTTTGGGGTTATGTTGGAATACTGCCCTGCGACCCAGTCTCTGAAGGGAGGGGATCATGCTCTGCTTCAGTATGTCACAGTACAAGTTGGCATTCATGATTCCCTCAATGAACTGTAGCTCCCAAGTGCTGGCAGCACTCATGCAGCCCCAGACCATGACACTTCCACAACCATGCTTGACTGTAGGCAGGTAGACTTTGTACGCCTCACCTAGCTGCCGCCACACACGCTTGACACCATCTGAACCAAATAAGTTTATCTTGGTCTCATCAGACCACAGGACATGGTTCCAGTAATGCATGTCCTTAGTCTTCTTGTCTTCAGCAAACTGTTAGCAGGCTTTCTTATGCATCATCATTAGAAGAGGCTTCCTTCTGGGACGACAGCCATGCAGACCAATTTGATGCAGTGTGCGGCGTATGGTCTGAGCACTGACAGGCTGACCCTCCACCCCTTCAACCTCTGCAGCAATGCTGGCAGCACTCATACGTCTATTTCCCAAAGACAACCTCTGGATATGATGCTGAGCACGTGGACTCGACTTCTTTGGTCTACCATGGCAAGGCCTCCTCTGAGTGGAACCTGCCCTGTTAAACCGCTGTATGGTCTTGGCCACCGTGCTGCAGCTTAGTTTCAGGGTCTTGGCAATCTTCTTATAGGCTAGGCCATCTTTATGTAGGGCAACAATTCTTTTTTCAGATCCTCAGAGTTCTTTGCCATGAGGTGCCATGTTGAACTTCACGTGACCAGTATGAGAGAGTGAGAGCGATAATACCAAATTTAACACACCTGCTCCCCATTCACACCTGAGACCTTGTAACACTAATGAGTTACATGACACCGGGGAGGGAAAATGGCTAATCGGGCCCAATTTGGACATTTTCACTTAGGGGTGTACTCACTTTTGTAAGACCCCTTTTACACTGGGGAGTTGCGGGCGTTAGCTGTAAAGCACCACTAGTTTTAGTGGCGCTTTAATGCTGTTATAGCGGTGCTTTGGCGCCGCTAGCTGGACGCTTTTAACCCCCCGTAAGGGGTTAAAAGCACCCGGTTAGCGCTGCTTTTAAAACGCTTTTGAAGGCACTTTGAAAGCGGTGCCCATTCATTTCAATGGGCAGGGGCGGTGTATACACCGCTACCGCACTGCCACAAAGATGCTGCTTGCAGGACTTTTTTTCCTGTCCTGCAAGCGCACCACCCCAGTGTGAAAGTTTACAGGCACTATTTTTAGTGCAAAAACGTCTGTAAAGCACCTTAGTGTGAAAGGGGTCTTACCAGCAGTTTAGACATTAATGGCTGTGTGTTGGGTTATTTTGCGGGGACAGCAAATTTACACTGTTATACAAGCTGTACACTCACTACTTTACATTGTAGCAATGTTTCATTTCTTCAGTGTTGTCACATGAAAAGATATAACAACATATTTACAAAAATGTGAGGGGTGCACTCACTTTTATGAGATACTGTAGCCGTGTATGTACACACCTGTTATAGGCAATGTATATTAAATATATACCCTTGTGTCCAGTCCGATACGTAGAAAGTCCGTCCGACTTGGCGCTGTGATAGCCGCAAAAGGTGGCTCTACAAAGTATTGACTTTAGGGGGGTGAATAGTTATGCACATTGACTTTTTCTGTTAGTTTGTCCTATGTGTCACAATAAAAAAAAAAAAAAAAAAAAAAAAAAAACACACATCTTCAAAGTTGTGGGCATTTTCTGTAAATTAAAGCTGCTTTCACACTGGGGCGTCGGTGATAAAGCGGCATTAATTTTTAGTGGTTCTTTACTGTCGTTTTTGCAGAGGTTTTCGGCCGCTAGCGGGGCACTTTTAACCCCCGCTAGCGGCCGAAAAAATGGTTAAAGCGACCCGCAAAGCGCCGCTGCAGCGGTGCTTTGCCGGCGCTGCCCATTCATTTCAATGGGCAGGAGCAGCGCATACAGCACTCCAAAGATGCTGCTTGCAGGAGTTGCCAAGGGGAGGGTGAATACTTTTGCAAGGCATTGTATATAATGTATATACATGCCCTGTGTACTCCTGTGGGGTATATAATGTATATACATGCCCTGTGTACACTCCTGTGGGGTATATAATGTATATACAGCCCTGTGTACACTCCTGTGGGGTATATACATGCCCTGTGTACACTCCTGTGGGGTATAGAATGTATATACATGCCCTGTGTACACTCCTGTGGGGTATAGAATGTATATACATGCCCTGTGTACACTCCTGTGAGGTATATACAGCCCTGTGTACACTCCTGTGGGGTATATACATGCCCTGTGTACACTCCTGTGGGGTATATAATGTATATACATGCCCTGTGTACACTCCTGTGAGGTATAGAATGTATATACAGCCCTGTGTACACTCCTGTGGGGTATAGAAGGTATATACAGCCCTGTGTACACTCCTGTGAGGTATATAATGTATATACAGCCCTGTGTACACTCCTGTGGGGTATATAATGTATATACAGCCCTGTGTACACTCCTGTGGGGTATATAATGTATATACAGCCCTGTGTACACTCCTGTGAGGTATAGAATGTATATACATGCCCTGTGTACGCTCCTGTGAGGTATAGAATGTATATACAGCCCTGTGTACACTCCTGTGGGGTATATAATGTATATACAGCCCTGTGTACACTCCTGTGAGGTATATACAGCCCTGTGTACACTCCTGTGGGGTATATACATGCCCTGTGTACACTCCTGTGGGGTATATAATGTATATACATGCCCTGTGTACACTCCTGTGAGGTATAGAATGTATATACAGCCCTGTGTACACTCCTGTGGGGTATAGAAGGTATATACAGCCCTGTGTACACTCCTGTGAGGTATATAATGTATATACAGCCCTGTGTACACTCCTGTGGGGTATATAATGTATATACAGCCCTGTGTACACTCCTGTGGGGTATATAATGTATATACAGCCCTGTGTACACTCCTGTGAGGTATAGAATGTATATACATGCCCTGTGTACGCTCCTGTGAGGTATAGAATGTATATACAGCCCTGTGTACACTCCTGTGGGGTATATAATGTATATACAGCCCTGTGTACACTCCTGTGAGGTATATAATGTATATACAGCCCTGTGTACACTCCTGTGAGGTAATGAATGTATATCCACCTCAGTGTTCAGTCCTCCACATAGCCGTGTACACCCCTGTATGTGGCTCTGTATATAAACCATATCATCCCCCCAGGGTAATAGTGCCGTGCAGTACCCCAGCCACACACAATGCCCGGTGCCCGCCATCCCCGGTCCAGTAATACAGTACCCGACACTCACTCACCTTCCGCTCTTGCCACTGCAAACTGCAATAGAAGCCACACCACGCATGCGCCACTCCCCAAAGCTCAGGGTTGGAAGACAACTTTCCACTCTGCTAGAAAACGAAGAGCTCGCACACTTTCTACACTACGTCATCGCCATACGTCACTGCTGTGATCCCCAAAGCCCACCCCCTCTCCATAGCAGCGCACTGCATGGAGTGTGTACAGAATGCACAGCATTACATGCACGTAGAGAGGAGGACAAAATAAAGATCACTTCTCTCCTTCAATCCAGCTCTATGCAGGAAACCTGAAAAATTAAAGTAAAGCTGTAAGCAAAACTTTTTTTTTATTGTGGATAGCATAAGGGAGGGTTGTAAGTGGTAACCCCTATCATATGTATTTTTGCCATCTGTGTCCTATTGGGGAGATTTACCTTCACTTCCCGTCCCACAGCCAAAACGAGAGGAGAAGGGAGATACCTGCAAATGAAAGCGGTAGTAAAGCCTGCTTTGTTATTTTTACCTACAGGTCGGCTTATAATAAGGCTGATCTGTAGGTAAATTGAATATCTCCTAAACGTGCATCGCTTAGATTTTCACCCTGCATGCAGCCAGTGACATCACCGGCGCATGCACTCTGAATGTCCAACATACCGTGCCGAAACTTCAGAGCTTTCGTGCCAATACCAAGGGCTCCTTCCTAAAGTAGCCATCAGAAGATGGGTACACTGTAGTCATAAAAGAATGGACATGGTCAGTAACAATACTCAAGTAGGCCGTGGTGTTTAATCGATGCTCAGTTAGTATTAAGGGGCCCAAATTGTGCCAAGAAAATATCCCCCACACCATTACAACACCAGCCTGAACCGTTGATACAAGGCAGGATGGATCCATGCTTTCATGTTGTATATGCCAAATTCTGACCCTACCATCTGAATGTCGCAGCTGAAATCGAGACAAATCACTAGGCAACGTTTTTCCAAAGTCCTATTATCCAATTTTGGTGAGCCTGTGCTGTAGCCCATCTGCTTCAAGGAGATAATGATTCTTGACAATTAATCGTGCAGCTCTACATCACATCATAATTTTTACTATTTTTCCTGAATGGTTTTGGAGTCATTACTTCACCACCAATCACCCCCTTCAAGACAACACTTCCGTACATGATTTTTCACCGATGTTTGTGCCGTCATGCCCCCAGCTGGACCCCACTACCACAGCTCCCAGGGGTGACACTTCTGCCATGCCCTGGGCTCCCGGTGTCCCTTGGGAAGGTGATTTGCAAGGTACACTGGATGTGTAGTTCTCCTCCGTTCCCTTCCTCCCTTCCATTCATGGCTGAGCATTAGACCTTATTGGCTATGCATTTTATTTTCAGATGTATTCCGCATTGGCTCCTGGCGAGTGGAGGTGTCCACGAAACGCATTGAGCCCATTCACGATGCAATGTTACCACCATCATCTATATTCATCATATGTCTACTTACGCCATCCTCTTTTTGGGGGAGGTGTTTTATTTCAATAACCTTTTCTCACAATTGTTGAACGTGTTATTTAGGGAGGATGTAGTTATCCATATGCAATACTTTTTATACTGTTTACCATGTTGGAATATATGCAATACATGCAATTACTCTTTTTTTTACATTGACAAAACTTTTAGCCTATGTTATTTTCTTCATGTACTATATGATAATAAATACACTGCGATTTATTATACTTCTTTGTAGCCGTATGCCTCATTTAAAGTCCCAAACCCTCTTTTTAAAATTGTCTATAAGGACAGGCGACCCTATTGGACGCCATGGAGGGAGGAGACACACACGGCGGGAGCCGCCATGATGCAGAGTAGGAGGAGACGCCCGTCCGCTGCCCATAGTAGCACTGCCCACCCGGAACCTAGATGGGGTAAGTACTGGATGACCGACTGTGAAATCTTCCGCCCCACCCCCCCCAAAAAAAAAAAAACACCAGCCACCACTGCTTGGTTGTAACAAGTGGTTATTTGAGTTACTGTTGCCTTTCTATCATCTCAAACCAGTCTGCCCATTCTCCTCTGACATCAACAAGGCATTTTTGTCCACACAACTGCCGCTCACTGGGTGTTTTCTCTTTTTCAGACCATTCTCTGTAAACCTTAGAGATGGTTGTGCGTGAAAATCCCAGTAGATCAGCAGTTTTTGAAATACTCAGACCAGCCGATCTGGCACCAACAACCATACCACATTCAAAGTCACTTAGAGCGTTTGTTAACCCAAAAAAAATAAAAATTCATATCCTGGTCCAATAAAGCAGATTAAACAGTACAGTGCTTGTGCTGTGTAATCTGCCCCCCTCTAAACTGTAAAAAAAAAAAACCTCCCTGAACCTTCCACTTTCGTGTATACCCCTCTCTGCGCTGACCACGAAAATCATGCCTCTAATAGAGGGGCTGGCATAGACTTATGCCGTGTACACACGAGCAGACTTTTTGACCGGACTGGTCCGACGAACCGAATCCGGCGGACAATCCGAACGTGTGTGGGCTTCATTGGACCTGCAGTGGACTTTTTCGGTCAAAAATCTGACGGACTTTAGATTTGGAACATGTTTCAAATTTGTCCAACGGACTCGAGTCCGGTAGAAAAATCCGCTCATCTGTATGCTAGTCCGATGGACGAAAACCCACGCTAGGGCAGCTATTGGCTACCGGCTATCAATTTCCTTATCTTAGTCTGGTCGTACGTCATCACGTACGAATCCGTCGGACTTTGGTGTGATCGTGTATAGGCAAGTCCGTGCGTTCAAAAGTCCGTCGGACCAATCCGGTCGAAAAGTCCGCCCGTATGTACGCAGCATTAGACAAATGGGTTCACAAACCCTTCAAATCCCCTTTCCTCCCCATTCTGATGCTCGGTTTCAGCAATTCGTCTTCACCACTTCTAGATGCATAAATGCATTGAGTTGCTGCCATGTGATTGGCTGATCAGAAATTTGTGTTACCAGGCAATTGAACAGGTGTACCTAATAAAGCCTGTGAGTGTATACATGAACAAAAAATGAGTATCCCAAAAAAGGACTTTGATATCTATACAAAAAGTATTGAAACGTAATTAAAGTAAAATAACAAAAATATTTATTTAACAAAACATGTTAAAAACATGATGGGTAAGACAGCAAAAAGATTTTATGGAATATATACAAATCTGTACATAGAGACACCGATGTTGCAGCACACAATAAACTGTGATCCTTCACCCGACGTTTCAGATCAATTCTTTCCACAGGGGTGTTCTTCAAGAAACACACATGTGCATCTATGACATTGCAAAAGACATGTACTGTCAATACACATTTTTTCAAAAGAGTAAATATGTTTTTGTAAACAAACATTATTATTTATATATATTGTACTGGATGCACTTACATGTGCTGTGATCAGGCCCGGACTGGCCATAGGGCAGATCGGGCGTTTGCCCGGTGGGCCACTGGGTTGCCAGGCCGCATGTCTTAAAAGAAGCTGGCAGGGCCGGCCGCAACCACAGGACAATATGCATGGCTGAAAGTTGCAGTTCGCGCATGTGCCCGTAGCCACCGGTCACCTGGCAACCAGGACGCAAGGAGAGGAGGGGGGACAGAGAAGCCGAGGCCACCACCTCCCCTATATGCGGCCACAGCACCTTGCTGGCTTTCAAGTGCGGGAGATGGGTAGAGACGGAAGGTGGTGGCCTCGGCTTCTCTGTCCCTCCTCTCCTTACGTCCTGGTTGCCAGGTGACCTGTGGCTGCACATGAAAGCCGACGAGGTGCTGCGGCCGCATATAAGGAAAGCAGTACACGCCCACTCCTCTTCTGCCTGTGAAGGGGTTAGATCTGATGCTCCAGGGCAAGAGAGTTCTCCTTTTCTTAATGGTAACTATGATCTTGTTTATACCTGGCTCTGTGAGTAATAGTTTATACTGAAACCCCAAATCACCAACCGCCCAGACACCCCCCCCCACACCCCCGCCGCGAACGCCTCCAGCTCCCTCCCCCCCCCCACACGGGCTGCTCAGTCTAAAATGCCCAGGGCTTTTTTTCTGGCTGTGATGGTGTCACAGATAAGACATTCCATATTTGTATTCAAAAACAAGAAAAAGGAGAGCTGTTTCTCTCAAAGAGATTAGTTAACCTCACCAGGGGATAGTTTTCTCTGTATTGGAAAAACAAATCGAGAAGCTGGGAATGACGGGCCTTCCCCCTCCCAAAGGAGAACCTCCAGGACAGGACAGACAAGAGCACTAAGGCCAAACAAGGAGGAAGGACGGCCTGAAATTGGAAATGAATGTAGAAAATATTGATAAATGCACATGACCTGTTAGTCAAGACTAAAATGAAAAAAATGCCTTAGGGTTACTACCTGAGCGATGTGTAAATCCAAAATGCGGACAGAGAAGTTTCTACAGGTAAGTATAAGCCTCCAGTATCTATACAATAGGCAAGGATTGACTCAGGTAGGTATCTGTATTCATATAGCAGCCAGTTATAATCTAGAATGTACCCAGAACATTGAGAGCACACAGCGTCCAGACATCCAGCTACTGCATAGCGGATGCCATGCGCGTTATATCTAGTGGCTAATTACGTAGTTAGCACGACTGACTGCTATCAGCTGCATCTCTTCACAGGTCCACCCTCCCGATGGCCTCCTGAGCTACGTGCGCACCGCCCGACCGTGCACGTGTGACGTCAGCGCGGCAGAACGGCGAGCTACACGTGCAGCCCACTGGCACACGCAGCCTCACCAGCTTTCCTAACACAGCTGCGTGTTAGCATGGTGCATTAGCATAGCATGGCGCTTGCAAATCACCATTTTTGACGCCTATTAGCTCTAATCAGGTGCTTCAAAAACACCCCCACCACTGTAGTTCAGGCCCCCGGCACCCGAAAAGGGGCCGGACGCCTGAATGGGGGGGTGGTCGTGGCGGCCATGGATAGATTCATGCAATGCATGAATCTACCATAGTGCACAGAGGGGGTGGCAGGAGAGAGGGGGAGGTGCCCGTGCGCCCTTAATGCACGGGCCGCCACTGGTGTATGGTCTGAGCACTGACAGGCTGACCCCACCCCCACCCCTTCAACCTCTGAAGCAATGCTGGCAGCACTCATACATCTATTTTCCTACTTTGGTCGACCATGGCGAGGCCTGTTCTGAGTGGAACCTGTCCTGTTAAACTGCTGTATGATCTTGGTCACCATGCTGTAGCTCAGATTCAGGGTCTTGGCAATCTTCTTATAGCCTATGCCATCTTTATGTAGAGCAACAATTATTTTTTTCAGATCTTCAGAGAGTTCCTTGCCATGAGGTGCCATATTGAACTTGCAGTGACCAGTATGGGGGAGAGAGAGCGATAACACCAAATTTAACACACCTGCTCCCCATTCACACCAGAGACCTTGTAACACTAACGAGTCACGTGACACCGGTGAGGGAAAATGGCTAATTGGGCGTAATTTGGACATTTTCACTTTGAAGTGTTTTCACTTTTGTTGCCAGCGGTTTAGACATTAAAGACTGTGTGTTGATTTATTTTGAGGGGACAGCAAATTTACACTGTTATACAAGCTGTACACTCACTACTTTACATTGTAGCAAAGTGTCATTTCTTCAGTGTTGTCACATGAAAAGATATAATAAAATATTTACAAAAATTTGAGGGGTGTACTCACTTTTGTGAGATACTGTATCTATACACATT
This sequence comes from Aquarana catesbeiana, assembly GCF_042186555.1. NCBI lineage: Eukaryota > Metazoa > Chordata > Amphibia > Anura > Ranidae > Aquarana > Aquarana catesbeiana. The sequence continues at coordinate 90,927,414 of NC_133331.1, forward strand.
GACATGAAGGTCATGTCTAACTGTGAACGTGGCTTGATCAAATTGGGAGTGCCTGTGTGTCCTTGGTTTAATATTTATGGCTTAAAAACCAACTGAAATCAAAATATTTTTCCTGGCCTCATGTCGGCAAACTGGGTTATCGCTTCCCTCTTACCCCCTATAGGGCCACTGATAGGCCTCTAAATTTCAGCCTAGTCCCCAACACATTGTTCTTTTGTTATCATTCAAGGACTTTTATGTATTCTCTGAGTTTGTTTATTTTTTCTTTTTGTAGGCTCTTCGGGGATGTTGGTCTTCCTTCCTTTGCCAAGGTCTTGTTCAAAGAACTCTGTAAATGTGTCAGCTGGAGTTAGCTACAGGTGTTTATCATCTGGTGGATGTATTGGCCAGAGCCTCTTTTTCAGATGTTCTACAAGCCTCTCATGCTTCAGAATCCATTTTTTTTCCTGAGCATCGTCCCGTTGTATAGTGCTGTTATATGTTTGGTAGGTCCTGTAGCAGTTTTGCATTCCCACCCTTTTGGTTTCATTTCTAGCTATATCCCACAGTATGTTGACAGGAGGAGGTCAGGAAAATAGAAAATTGTTATTCAGTACTGTAATTTTCCTTTCCTGGCCAATCCTCATGTCAACATAGACCCCCCTCCCTATTTTCCTGTAGGAAGTCTAGTGGGAGGAGGACCAGGTTCTAAATATATGGGCTATAGAGGTGGTCCCATATGAGGGGAGAAGGCAGAGCTGACCTGTAGTATGCTGACGTAAGGTTTGGCCAGGAAAGGACAATTACAGTAAGTATTGGATAACAAATAACAATTTTCCTTCTTTTTTTGGTAAACTTGGAAATTGCTTCTGTCAAATTTTCATTGTTGTCCGTGACCCTGGAAATGGAGAGTAGTTGTCACCGGGGCAGCACTTCACAGACAGTAATAACTTAACAGAGCTGCCTAACTGGCCAAGATTTGAACCATGTATGGGCAGGTTGAATGTACCCAAGTTGATCGATCAACTTGGGTACAACCATCCTGACAGATTTAACATGCGATTATGCAGGGACAGCTGGGAGAACACAATGGCTTGGCAGGAGGGATTTCCCTGGCAACACTGTCTGTGTTGATGGGGAAATTTGCTCTGTCTATAGCCGGCCTACTCTTTCCAATTTTACTGAAACAAATGTGCTTTGTTAGAGTCTATGTCCCAAATGAAGAGATTTCCCATCACTTCCTCCCCCAACAGGAAATAAAAGCAAATCTCTCCGGAGACAAAGGCTGCAGTAAAAACTCCACAGGGTTTTGTATATACTTTCTCAACTCCGTCCAAAAGTTAAAAAATGTAAAATAAAAATGTCCAAAGGTGGCCTTTATGCCGCGTACACACCAGCGGAATTTCCGACAGAAAGAGTCCGATGGGAGCTTTTCATTGTATATTCAGACCGTGTGTTTGCCCCATCGGACTTTTTCTGTCGAAAATTCAGACGGACTTAGATAGAGAACATGTTCTATATTATTCCGATGGAACAAATTACTTTCGGGAAAAACACTCGTCTGTATGCTGTTCCGACGTACCAAAAATGATGCATGCTCTGAAGCAAGTACAAGACCAAAGCTATTGGCTACTGGCTATTGAACTTCCGTTTTCTAGTCCCGTCGCACGTGTTGTACGTCACCGCGTTCTGGGCGGTCAGAATTTGGTGTGACCTTGTGTATGCAAGACAGCTTGAGCGGAATTCCGTCGGAACTCAGTCCTAAAAACCTTCAGGAGTTTATTCCGACGGCAAAACCGGTCGTGTGTACAGGGCATTAGGCTAGGTTAACACCTAGAATACACATGCCTCTTGGATTGGATATTTGCCAACCCGGGAGTTCAGCTTTGAAGCTGAATTCCAGGTATGATCTTAATTGCAAGCAGTCATTCACCACCACCACCATTCCGAACCCTTAGGCTTAATGTACACTGGACATTTTACAACCTCCCTGAACAAATTAACTTGACAGATAATAACCGACGTTTAAAAACGTCAGTTTTGACGCATTTACATGCTGTGTTTTTTTTTTCCAGTCAAAAAACCGTCTGTAAACGATAGTTGCGGATTTACATGCGTTTACAAGCTGATACAGGTGTTTGGCGTTTCAAATGCCTCTGAACATCCACCATGAACGCATTTTGTTGTCGGAAAATTTTATATCCTGCTCTCAAACTTTGTGTGTCGGAAAATCCGATGGAGCCCACACACGGTCGGAATTTTCGACAACACGCTCCGATCGGACATTTTCCATCGGAAAATCCGACCGTGTGTACGGGGCATAACTTCTTGCAAACTTTCATTGAATACTGCGATTGGATGAGGTGGAGATCATGATGTCAAACCCCTCGTCTCCACGTCATCTAAATCGAGGAATATATTGTATTGAATGAAAAGCCCCTGTGGTCAGGATGGAGTGGGGTAGCCACTTGGCACAGGACCTGTCACATAACACCTTCCAGCCTACTGTCAAACGCTCTTTAGAGAACAACACTATCTCGTCTGATGGTAAAACATTATTTCCCTAATCTTAATTTTAATTTTTTTTTTTTACATTTGTGAACCATGTAAGAGCATCCATTCCTGTGTTTATGCCAACATGATTAAAAACCACTTCCTGCCCAAGGACTGCATATAACGTCCAGGGCTGGACTGGGACAAAAATTTGGCCCTGGACTTCCTCATGACCGGCCCACTTTAATTTTGAGTGTCCCCAACAGCGCCCCCTTACATCAGAGTGTCCCCAACAGCGCCCCCCTTACATCAGAGTGACCCCAACAGCGCCCCCCTTACATCAGAGTGTCCCCAACAGCGCCCCCCTTACATCAGAGTGTCCCCAACAGCGCCCCCCTTACATCAGAGTGTCCCCAACAGCGCCCCCCCTTACATCAGAGTGTCCCCAACAGAATCCCCCTTACATCAGAGAGTTCCAATCAGCAGCTCCCTTCACAGAGTCCCAATAAGCAGCCCACTTCACATCAGAGTCCTCACCAGCAGCCTACTTAACATCAGCGTCCCCACCAGCAGCCCTTCACATCAGAGTCCCCACCAGCAGCCCTTCACATCAGAGTCCCCACCAGCAGCCCTTCACATCAGAGTCCCCACCAGCAACCCTTCACATCAGAGTCCCCACCAGCAGCCCACTTCACATCAGAGTCCCCACCAGCAGCCCACTTCACATCAGAGTCCCCACCAGCAGCCCACTTCACATCAGAGTCCCCACCAGCAGCCCACTTCACATCAGAGAGTCCCCACCAGCAGCCAACTTCACATCAGAGTCCCCATCAGAGAGTCCCCACCAGCAGCCCACTTCACATCAGAGTCCCCACCAGCAGCTCCCTTCACATTAGAGAGTCCCCACCAGAAGCCCTTCACATCAGTGTGTCCTCCCTCTCCTCCCCCTCCCACATGTACTCACAGTTTTGAAGGCAGGTTCTCGTTCCTCTCTCCAGTCATGTGATAACAAGTGATAGGGGAGCGAGGAAGGAAAGTCTGCCATTGGTCTATCTCCCCCTGCAGGCTGGAGGGAGCAGAAAGCCTAATGCTCTCTCCAGCATATGACAGAAGCTGCTCCTCCTGACAGGAGTGAAATTGCGATCACTCACTGTCAGAGAGGAGCGGCTCCAGGACCGCACCTGACTGGCCCACTGAGCCATCGGCCCACCGGGAATCTCCCGGTAGTCCCGATGGCCAGTACATGCCTGATGACGTCTTTGACTTTCAGTGGTGATATCTGAATGATGCCAGCAGCTGCAGGTATCATTCAGATATCTTCTTTTTCAGCCAGAAATTCTGTGCACCGTAAGAATGATCATAGTGGCAGTTCAGCCGCTTGATCGTTCTTACAGGTGGCAGGAGGGGACACCCCCCTCCCGCTGCCCACCGGTGTTTCTCTGGGCTCTCCCGTGCGATCGGGGATGCGGAGAAAGAATCCGGTGCCGCCAGATGAAGAGCATAGAGATTTACGGTGACCACCAGTCGGAGGCCCAGGCGTAACGTTATGATGTCACGTCCGGGCCGCAGACGTAAACAAAACCGAGATCTCGGCTGAAAAGCATCGGATCTGTCTTTTTTTTTTTTTGATCTGATGCTTTCCAGCCTGGAGGAGAGATGTGGGATATTATAGCCCCCATATCTCTCCATAAAGAGGACCTGTCATGCACCTTTCCTATTACAAGGAATTAAACATTCCTTGTAATAGGAATAAAAGTGATAAAAAAAAATTAAAAAATTAAAGAGAAAGTGTAAAAATAAAAAACGTAAGTAAAATAATGAGTTTTAAAAAAATTTTAAGCGCCCCCGTCCCTGTGTGCTCACGCACAGAAGAAAACGCATGCAGAAGTCTCGCCCGCATATGTAAACGCCGTTCAAACCAAACATGTGAGGTGTCGCCACGTGCGTTAGAGCAAGAGAAACAATTCTAGCACTAGATCTTCTCTGTAACTCTAAACTGGTAACTTATAAAAAACTGTTAAAGCGTCACCTATGGAGATTTTTAAGTACCAAAGTTTGGCACTATTCCACAAATGTGCGCAATTTTAAAGCGTGACATGTTGGGTATCTATTTACTCGGCGTAACATCATCTTTCACACTACATGAAAAAATTTGGCTAACTTTACTGTTTTGATATTTTTAAATTCGTGTAACTGTTTTTTTCCCCAAAAAAAGCGTTTGAAAAATTGTTGCGCAAATACCATTTGACATAAAAAGTTGCAATGACCGCCATTTTATTCCCTAGGGTGTCTGCTAAAAAAACATATATAATGTTTGGGGGTTCTGAGTAATTTCCTAGCAAAAAAATTAAGACTTTTGCATGTAGGAGAGGAGTGCCAGAATAGGCCTATAGAAGTGGTTAAAAAAAAAAAAAGATTTTTGGTTTAGAATTTTCATTTGCAGTAAGGAGGCTCAAAACGTATTGGATTCAGCGACCCACCACATATGAAATAGTTTATGTACTTAATAAAAATGATCCCATGATCTTGACACTTGAAGTGTTTGTTTATAATGCTGTGTTCATTTGCCAGGATAGTGAGATTTGTACCTGATCCCTTGCACTGCTGCATATGCTCACTGTGATTGGGCCTGCTCAGCAGATTATATTGAACCAAGGGAAGTTTGAACCTTAGAAGAAAAGATAAGACAGACCTTTCATTTTTTCCTTGACTGCTAATCTATTGGCTTGGAAAAAGGAGTTTGTCAGTAGCCATCAGATGGAATACTGGAAGTCTGCCAATATGACATTTATACATTACCCAAACACATGGGATATAAGAAGAAGGTCTATTGGGGTCATTAGCATCCCAACTTTAGTAATAAGGCTAGATGCTTAAAGGCCAAGCATTGTCTTTTCATTCATTTCTTAGCTGTATGAATAAAAGAGATCAACTCAATGTTAATTTTAGATTGTAAGCTCTAATGAGCAAGGCCCTCTGATCTTTCCTGTATTTAATTGTATTGTAACTATACTGTCTCTCTCCATTTTGTGAAGTATTTTGCAAACTGTTGATGCTGTATAAATCCTGTGTAGTAATAATAATAATAATAATATTAATAATAATAATGCTATCATTGAGTGTTAATTAAAAAAAAACAACCATATTTTTTCAATAGATAAGCAGGTTCTGTTTCCTACATTGATCATAGTGTTTCTATTCCCAAAAACAAAAATAAAATATTTTTCAGCTTACCAGTTTTTAGATATGGCTTCATTAGCTTTCTTTTTTCCCTTTATTTTCACTTGGTGCATGCTGCCAGTAACACATTTCCTGTCCTAAAGGAGACAATGCACATTCAATGTACTGTATTTTCGAAGAAACACTATTAAGGCAGGCTATAGCGATTTTCTTTTCTGCAACCAGGGGTTGCAGGAAAAAAAATTGCATAATTCCCCCATCAACATAGTCAGCTTTGATGCATGAATTCCACCTGCGGAGCCATTGCATTTCCCCGGCGGGGGTGTGGGGGAAGCCATCCCTGCCGGGAGAACACAGTGATTATTACTAGCGACTATAATAGCCGCTAGCAATAAATCGCATGTAATATCTGAAAGGCTGGTTGCACCCAACTTGGGTACATTCAGCCTGCCCATACAGGATTCAAAACTTGGCGGTTCAAGCTGAACCAGCTGAGATTCGCACCATTTATTGCCAGCTTAAAACTGTAGAACAGTGGTCTCTAAACTGCAGCCCGGGGGCCAGATGTGGCCCTTTGCTTGCTTTTATCTCGCCCTTGGGGCACTATTACTCCCACTGACACCAATGACGGGACACTTTTCCTCTCACTGACACCAATGATGGGGCACAATTCATTCCACTGACAATGATGGGGCACTATTCCTCCCACTGACACCAATAAAGGGGCACTATTCCTCTCACTGACACCAATGATGGGGCACGATTCCTCTCACTGACACCAATGTTGAGGCACTATTCCTCCCACTCACTAACACCAATGATGGGGCAGTATTCTTACCTCTGAAACCAATGATAGGGCATTGTTACCAACACCAGGGCACTTTCTACTCCTACTGGGCACAGTCTGGCTCCATTATAGTCTAAAGGATATTAAATCAGCCCTGTCTTTAGAATGTTTGGAGACCCCTGCCCCAGAACAAGAAGTATGTTAGGACTACAGAACACCTCCTCCTGTCAGTATCCCCATACTATAGGGTGGACACAGACATGAACTGGGCTGAGCTGGGCTGATAACACATCAACCCAGCCCAGAAAGTACATCCTATAACAGTTGTTAAGAAGGGACATACATTGACTGCAAATTGAGAGTTTGTTCTCTCTAATGGGTAATCTAAAAATCTTAACATTCAGAACTTTGACAACAATATAGAAGAGCAAATATATTAATGTGAAATTCACATTGAAATTAATTTTGGAAAGCATTGCAATAACATTTCAAAATATGTGCTCACTGAAAATACTCTCTAATTTCCCTTTAAAATGAAGGCAAGCTGAAAATTACATATGTGGAAACAGTTTTATCTGCCAAAGTATTCTTTGCAGCCAATTTTATGGTTCAGGCACTTCTGCCAGAAACTAAAGCCAAAGTCTAAACTCCAAATGCAGCTGGATAGCTTGTTCAAGGATATACACCTCAGGCTGCTGATTGGACAGTGAAGAAGCAGCAGCACTGATGTGTTTGCACTCTGCTTACTGTGTTCTCTCCTCCGTCAGCACATGTGCACTGCTGCAGAGCAGCAGGGAAAAATAAATCAAAACATATTCAGTGCCTCTCTGCAATCCATGAACAATGCCCCATGTTTAAACCATTTAAAAAACAGGGCAAGTGCACAAAAATAGCAGCTGGTCTGCCAGAAATCCAGCATGCTGCTAACGTTTTATTTAGGTAGACAACAACTTCTAAAATCACATCCAACACTGTCAGCCCCAACGACTGACTACAGAACTCCAATTGCACATGCCTCTCTGTCCCTCTCTATGTACTTACATCATTTTCATTTCCCATGAAAAAACATTGCTACTGCCTTCACTCCCAAGATCCTGTCTCCTGCATGTAGGGAAAGGGCTCTTCGGCACCTTTCAGGGGGGAGGGGGGGAAACAGGTACCTATTTTTGATAGGTACCATTCCCCACTTCTGGAGACAGTGCCATCTCTCGGAAGAGTTTGGCCCCCCTCCTCCCTCCTTCCTCCACCGCCGGGCCAGTTAGAAAGCACAGCACGCTTTGTACATGCGCAGTAGGGAACCAGCTGTAAAGCTGAAAGGCTTCACTGCCGGGTTCCCTTACCAGGAATGGAGGCGGCTGCACCCGACAGCCGATCCAAAGATTGACTGGGGTGCCAACATTGCAGGCTCTCTGGACAGGTAAGCGTCCATATTTTAAAAGTCAGTAGCTGCAGCATTGGTAGCTGCGGACTTAATTTTTCATGCGGGGGGAGAGGGGGGTGTTGAGCTGAGGTTTTACTGCTCCCTGACTGCCCGCCTGGAAAGCCACTCAGGGCTTAAGACATACCACAGCAAAAGTTAAATAGCATGCCGCTTTCGGACGGTGATACTGCCACAGAATGTGACCCATTCAAGTGAAAGGGTCCACCCTGACGCAACATGCAATCCACACAGTTGCAGTACGGTGGTGCGGCATTTTGAGGGTTAAAGTGTCTCTTGGATCTACCTAGAGTTCAGCTTAAAACTAAAATCAAATGTAAATATCCCCATAGTTTACACCTCTCCTTGTCACTAAGATTTAGTGGAGACATTTTTTAGGTAAACAAATAACCCAAATAGTGCAGCGCTAACATAAACCAACAGATAAAACTGTAATGCAATATACAATTAAGTGAATAAAACTCAAATGAATTAAATATTAAATGTTACACACATAATGTATAACAGTAACTCATGCACTTTAATGGGACTTGTGTGCACTTACTTACATATTATGTTTGTAATATTTAAAATTTGATTAATTCGAGTTTTATTCACTGGATTGTATATTGTATTACACTTTTAGTTTATGGTAGCACTGCGTTCTTTGGGTTATTTGGTATGTTGAGATTGCCTTTCTGTGCTAGCTATTAACTGATTTGTTACATATATTTCTTCAGGAGGTGGTATGCATGTGATTAATTTGTAATTCACATTTTTTAGGTGCTTTGCTATAAAAACTAGAGCAAAATGTGTCAGAAGCATTTCATTCTGTTTCATTTTTAAAATTAAATCTGTTTAGGAAACCAGTGTACCTTTTGTTTCAGTTTTAGTAAATCAGCTGCACAAATACTGTACTATACAAAATACAGATTCTCCATTTTCAGCTTTATGCTGTAGCTTGTCTTCCTTCGCTGATCCATTTAGCCTGACCTTGAGACAAGGGAGCTGATGGATCGAAATGACTCTCTCCAGAGCTGGGTTCTCATCATGCAGGCTTATTCAATTAGTGTAAAGAAGAATAGCATGCATTAACCCCTACAGCAATCAGATTTCACCTTTCAAACATCTGAAGAAAATTAAACAAAAAAAGGATGGTTACGAATTGGTTTTCATTCTGCTTTACTAAAAAGAGTCCTTGAGTTTAAAGAAGAACTCTGGGGTAGGGGGACAAAGGAATAAAAACACATCAGAGGGTGTAGAGCAGGATGAAGAGTCCAAAAGAAAAAGAAGAAGGGAGACAGACTAATAGGGATCTACAGTGCCTTGCAAAAGTATTCACCCCCCCCCCCCTTGGCTTTTTACCTACCGTATTTTTTTTACATTACAGCCTTTAGTTAAATGTTTTGTTAATCTAAATTATATGTGATGGATCAGAACACAATAGTCTAAGTTGGTCCAGTAAAATTTGAAAAATATATACATAAAACTATAACTATAAAAACAGAAATAAAAAACTTATAATTGGCATGTGCGTATATATTCAAACCCTTTGTTATGAAGCCCATAAAAAGCTCTGGTGCAACCAATTACCTTCAGAAGTCACATAATTAGTGAAAAGATGTTCACCTGTGTGCAATCTAAGTGTCACATGATCTGTCATTACATATACACACCTTTTTGAAAGGCCCCAGAGGCTGCAACACCTAAGCAAGAGGCACCACTAACCAAACACTTCCTTAAAGGCCAAGGAACTCTCCAAACAAGTAAGGAACAATGTTGTTGAGAAGTCAGGGTTAGGTTATACAAAAATATCCAAATCTTTGATGATCCGTAGGAGCACCGTCAAATCTATCATAACCAAATGGAAAGAACATGGCACAACAGAAAACCTGCCAAGAGACGGCCGCACACCAAAACTCACGGACCAGGCAAGGAGGGCATTAATCAGAGAGGCAGCACAGAGACCTAAGGTAACCCTGGAGGAGCTGCAGAGTATCTGTACATAGGACGACAGTAAGCAGTACGATCCATAGAGTTGGGCTTTATGGCAGAGTGGCCAGAAGAAAGCCATTACATTCAGCAAAAAACAAAATGGCATGTTTCGTGTTTATGAAAAGGCATGTGGGAGGCTCCCAAAATGTATGGAGGAAGGTGCTCTGGTCTGATGAGACTAGAATTGAACTTTTAGGCCATCAAAAAAAAGCTATGTCTGGAGCAAACCCAACACATCACATCACCCAAAGAACACCATCCCCACAGTGAAACATAGTGGTGGCAGCATCATGCTCTGGGGATGTTTTTCAGCAGTCGGGACTGGGAAACCGGTCAAAGTTGAGGGAAAGATGGATGGTGCTAAATACAGGGATATTCTTGAGCAAAACCTGTACCACTCTGTGTGCGATTTGAGGCTAGGATGGAGGTTCACCTTATAGCAGGACAATGACCCCAAACAAACTGCTAAAGCAACACTTGAGTGGTTTAAGGGGAAACATGTAAATGTGTTGGAATGGCCTAGTCAAAGCCCAGACCTCAATCCAATAGAAAATCTGTGGTCAGACTTAAAGATTGCTGTTCACAAGCGTAAACCATCCAACTTGAAGGAGCTGGAGCAGTTTTGCAAGGAGGAATGGGCAAAAATCCCAGTGGTAAGATGTGGCAAGCTCAGAGAGTTATCCAAAGCGACTTGGAGCTGTGATAGCAGCAAAAGGTGGCTCTACAAAGTATTGACTTTAGGGGGGTGAATGGTTATGCACATTGACTTTTTCTGTTATGTTGTCCTATTTGTTGTTTGCTTCACAATAAAAAAAAACAAACAAAAAAAAGCTTCAAAGTTGTGGGCATGTTCTGTAAATTAAATGATGCAAATCCTCTAACAATCTACAGTCAGGTCCATAAATATTGGGACATCGACACAATTCTAATCTTTTTGGCTCTATACACCACCACAATGGATTTGAAATGAAACGAACAAGATGTGCTTTAACTGCAGACTTTCAGCTTTAATTTGAGGGTACTTACATCCAAATCAGGTGAACGGTGTAGGAATTACAACAGTTTGTATATGTGCCCCCCACTTTTTAAGGGACCAAAAGTAATGGGACAATTGGCTGCTCAGCTGTTCCATGGCCAGGTGTGCGTTATTCCCTCATTATCCCATTTACAAGGAGCAGATAAAAGGTCCAGAGTTCATTTCAAGTGTGCTATTTGCATTTGGAATCTGTTGTTGTCAACTCTCAATATGAGATCCAAAGAGCTGTCACTATTAGTGAAGCAAGCCATCACTAGACTGAAAAAACAAAACAAACCCATCAGAGAGATAGCAAAAACATTAGGTGTGGCCAAATCAACTGTTTAGAACATCCTTAAAAAGAAAGAATGCACTGGTGAGCTCAGCAACACCAAAAGACCCTGAAGACCACGGAAAACAACTGTGGTGGATGACCGAAGAATTCTTTCCCTGGTGAAGAAAACACCCTTCACAACAGTTGGCCAGATCAAGAACACTCTCCAGGAGGTAGGTGTATGTGTGTCAAAGTCAACAATCAAGAGAAGACTTCACCAGAGTGAATACAGAGGGTTTACCACAAGATGTAAACCATTGGTGAGCCTCAAAAACAGGCAGGCCAGATTAGAGTTTGCCAAACAACATCTAAAAAACCCTTCACTGTTCTGGAAAAACATCCTATGGACAGATGAGACCAAGATCAACTTGTACCAGAGTGATGGGAAGAGAAGAGTATGGAGAAGGAAAGGAACTGCTCATGATCCAAAGCATACCACCTCATCAGTGAAGCATGGTGGTGGTAGTGTCATGGCGTGGGCATGTATGACTGCCAATGGAACTAGTTCTCTTGTATTTATTGATGTGACTGCCGACAAAAGCAGCAGGATGAATTCTGAAGTGTTTCGGGCATATTATCCGCTCATATTCAGAAAAATGCTTCAGAACTCATTGGACGGCGCTTCACAGTGCAGATGGACAATGACACGAAGAATACTGCGAAAGCAACCAAAGAGTTTAAGGGAAAGAAGGGGAATGTTATGCAATGGCCAAGTCAATCACCTGACCTGAATCCGATTGAGCATGCATTTCACTTGCTGAAGACAAAACTGAAGGGAAAATGCCCCAAGAACAAGCAGGAACTGAAGACAGTTGCAGTAGAGGCCTGGCAGAGCATCACCAGGGATGAAACCCAGCGTCTGGTGATGTCTATGCGTTCCAGACTTCAGGCTGTAATTGACTGCAAAGGATTTGCAGCCAAGTATTAAAAAGTGAAAGTTTGATGGATGATTGTTAATCTGTTCCATTACTTTTGGTCCCTTAAAAAGTGTGAGGCACATATACAAACTGTTGTAATTCCTACACAGTTCACCTGATTTGGATGTAAATACCCTCAAATTAAAGCAATTAAAGCTGAAAGTCTGCAGTTAAAGCACATCTTGTTTTTTCATTTAAAATCCATTGTGGTGGTGTATAGTGCCAAAAAGATTAGAATTGTGTCAATGTCCCAATGTTTATGGACCTGACTGTATGTTAATTCCAGGTTGCGAGGCAACAAAACACGAAAAATGCCAAGGGGGGGGGTGAATACTTTTGCAAGCCACTGTATAACATTACTAATATTACTTTAACAGACAAAGAAATTAATATACTAAATACAGGTTTGAAATGTTCTCTAAAGAAGCCAATTAATAAATTTAATGTCTACATTGACATTCATAAATATGTACATAAAAAAAATGAAAAAAGTATTTTTTGGGCAACCAATCTCATGTAGTAAGAAAGATGAAGAGCGTTACTTGAGGGGTCAACGGTGGCTTAAAAAAAAAAATCCTTGTTTCCTTGTTTAACCCCTCCTCCACGACTAACCACCACCAAGGTCTTTAAACAATTAGTCTTGAAAGATCTAGAGGCAATTGTTCCTAAGAAAAACATTAATCCAAGGTATATACAGGATATACAGGAAGGTATTAGTTCCCTTGAAAAAAGGAAAGAAATTATAATCCATCCAGCAGACAAAGGAACGGTGGTGGTAATTATGAACAAGGAGTTCTACCACTCCCAACTAAACGAGATGTTGGCCGATGAAATTACGTATGCTCCATTGCTTAGAGATCCCACTAAATTCTTTAGGCAGGCTCTAACCTATCTGGTGGGCTATGGGTGTGACAATAGGGTGTTAAGGAAAAAAGATATTTGGTGCCGAGCTTCAGCCGAGTACTGACTATATACACCTTACCAAAAGTCCACAAAGATTCGAAGAACCCGCCTGCCCACCCAATAGTAAATTGTATAGGCTCGGTCACGGCTAGACTGGGACAATATCTGGACCATTTCCTTCAGCCTAGTGTGATTAACACCAAAGCGTATCTGAAAAATACCAAGGATTTCTTACAACATCTGAGCAAAATAGTATTGCCAGACGAAGTCTTGGCAAAAAGATGAGATCTTTTTGGTAACAGCAGACATATGTACTATTGTCCCTCAATTGGGCCTTCAGTCAAAGGGATGGTATTCCCTATATTCAAAAAAGTTTTTGAGAATGGTATTAGAATATTGTTTGTCACGCAATTATTTTTGGTTCGATGGCCGATTCTATACTCAGAAGAGGAATGTTGCTATGGGCGCAAAATTTGCGCCCAGTTTAGCCAACCTCTTCATGAGTGAGTGGGAAGACAGATTTATTTATACCCAAAGGTGAACGGAACTGCTTTTTTACAAGAGGTATATTGATGACTTGTTCCTGGTCTGGGCAGGCACAGAACAGTCATTAATCGACTTCATGAGTATTCTAAATGCAAATACGAATAATATTAAATTGGACTACCAGATAAATACTGAACAGGTGAATTATTTGGACGTGATAGTTATGAGACAGTCCAAACAATTAGTTACTAAAGCATATTTTAAAGTTTCGGACTGTAATAGTTATCAATACATAGTGGCCACCATCCAACGTGGCTACGAATTATACCGAAGGGACAGTTTATTCGATAAGGAGGAATTATACCTCTGAAGCTGATTTCCTGGTCCAATCAGATATGAATAGATTTATGGAAAAAAGGATATAAGGCAGAACAGTTGAATTCAACAATCCAATAAGTAGGTCAACATTCCCAAACATGGTGCTTGGAGAATAAAGAAAAGGTCAGAGATGAAAGACATGATTCATAAAAGACTTCCATTCCCAATTTTAGAACAGATTTTTTAAAATCATTGGGATATCCTAAATATGGACAAGACCCTTAATAAGGCCATCCCAAAGGAACCTGTTTTTATCTATAGGAAGTCTTCTTTCAGAGATAGTATATTTAAAAAGGTCTTAGATTCACCTCAAAGACCGATCATGTTTTGGGATAGAAATGGGTTTTACGCATGCAGAAGGTGTAAGGCATGTCAACAACCAATACACATCTGATGGGGATTATCTACCCTTACTTCCACAGCAAATGGCAGGGAATTCAATATTAAAGGGGTTGTAAAGGTATAAATTATTTTCACCTTAATGCATTCTATGCATTAAGGTGAAAAAACTTTTGAAAATACCGCCGCCCCCAGCCCCCCCCGTTTTACTTACCTGACACCTCGAAACTCGGCCGCTCGCTCCCGACCTCCATTCAGCCGATCAGCCTGGTCGCTGATTGGCTATAGTGGATGGATTGAAAGCAGCGCAGCCATTGGCTCGCGCTGCTGTCAATCACAGCCAATGACGCGGCGCGCCGGGGGCGGGGCCGAGTGATACAGCGAGCGGCTATAGCCGCCGGCTGTATCACGGGAGCACGCCCGCAATAACTAATGACCATGCGAGAGAGCTCACATTAAGGTGGTTAGTTATTGCAGGGAGGAGCTGAGACAGCCGCCGAGGGACCCCAGAAGAGCAGGTTCGGGGCCACTCTGTGCAGAACGAGCTGCACAGTGAAGGTAAGTATAACATGTTTGTTATTTAAAAAAAAAAAAAAAATTACCTTTACAACCCCTTTAAGGAATCATATTGTGCAATTTCACTCATGTGGTTTACCCTTTACAGTGCCCATGCGGCCTTATGTATATAGGCCGGACAAAAAGAACCAAACGAGTATCTGAACATATCTATAACATTGTGATTGGATATAAGGATCAGTGTGTCTCTTCATTTTAGACGCAAACACAATAGAAATCCTTCTGGTTTGCTGTTTTGGGATGTAGAGAAGCTGTGTCCCACTTGGAGGGGTTCTAATATGGTGAGGGAAATATCCAAGTGTGAGACAAAATGGATATATCTCCCCAATACTCTCCAACCAAAAGGGTTGAACGTCGAGCTTGATTTAAATTGCTTTATAAGCGTCTATTAATTGAGTTTGACGGTGGTCAATATGGCACCTTAAGAGTCAAAGTAGGAAGTCACCCCCTGTAACATGTGGCAGGACGATGTACCTCTAAATGTAGGTTTTTATATTTAATATTGGACACCATTCATCACTCCCTTTGTGCTGAAACAATCAGGACCACCATCGAAGGAACATTATATGTGTGATTGATTAGGATCTTATGTATACGGTTTTAAATTTTATGAGATTAAAAATTTAATAAACCAATAGCAGTTGTATCAACTGAATTGGATGAAGTCTGGGATGTATATTTATATATACTCCTGACTTCTTTTATTGACATGGTTCAGTATTTTTATTCAATATTTTTTGATTATCAAGGTTTTTCCATAATACACATATATATATATATATATATATATATATATATATATATATATATATATATATATATACACACACACCGTATTTATCGGCGTATAACACGCACATTCATTTTAAGAGGGAGGTTTCAGGAAAAAAAACCTACATTTTAAATAAGAAACTTTGAAGCAAAATAAGGGTCAGTGCCCATCTGCAGCCTGACCATTGCCATCAATGCAGCCTGATCAATGCCCATCTGCAGCCTCACCATTGCCATCAATGCAGCAGCCTCACCATTGCCAACAATGCAGCAGCCTCACCATTGCCATCAATGCAGCAGCCTCACCATTGCCATCAATGCAGCAGCCTCACCATTGTCATCAATGCAGCAGCCTCACCATTGCCATCAATGCAGCAGCCTCACCATTGTCATCAATGCAGCAGCCTCACCATTGCCTTCAATGCAGCAGCCTCACCATTGCCTTCAATGCAGCAGCCTCACCATTGCCATCAGTGCAGCCTGATCGAACAGAACAGTGGTCCAATGGTGGCCCAGGAGACGGGGCTTCCTATTACAGAGGCCGCCAAGTAAACAGGATATTCTCACTGAATGTAATCTGACGGCGCTTATCCCGCCCCGCTTCCTGTCCCCTCTGAGGCAGGTAAAATTGAAGTATTGGCGTATAACACGCACACGCTATTTGCACCCAATTTTTATGGTGAAAAAGTGAGTGTTTATATATATATATATATATATATATATATATATATATATATATATATATATATATATATATATATATATATATATATATATATATACACACACACACACACAATTTTTAATTTTATATTAATGAGTGTTATATTAACAAGTTAAATGATGTATGCAGTTTCTTGGATATTCTTCTTTTCTGTATATATCATTTAAGAGTTATTAATTGGACAATTTGGTGGATTACCACGGTCAATTCATCGCCTGGGAAACCGGGTGAGATGGATGATATTATGTCTGTTATGTATGCTACAGTGACATGAGTGTTGCATACGAATCACTCATGGTGGTTTTGTGGAATCGATCAAATGAATACAATAATTTTAATTTGGATCTATTACGTACTATGTTTACAAGTTTCATTACATCAAATGTGAGGTCATCTGATAGCCATCGCACCGCAGGGTGGCCAGTGGCATTCAATCTATGTGGTTGCTGGGATATCGAATTCCACTGGCCTCATATATTATACAATTAATTATCATTTTTGAGATGCTGGCGACGTGGATGGCTGGGTGTGCTTTTTTAAATTTGCTGGAGATCTGTCCCCGTTTACTAGAAGGGGTTAAGACTGAATAGACGAATGTCTATAAAAGTTGCAAGTCTATGCCATGCTGTCATGCCTATTGAGAAAGACATAATGACGAAACGCATCTAGGCGTGACCACACAGCTTGCTGCACTTTTCCAATGTATACAATCTCCTCCCGGGAATCATCACAGACGAACTGACCTTCATAGCGGCGAGAGTGTATCGAATGATGGCACACAGTGTGATATTTTATCGAATGTTGATTTTTTTTTTATTGTTGTTTGTAAGTGCATAGGGTTAAGGAGGGATTTGATTTATAATAAAATATTAACATAGTTTATTTTCCTTTATGTTTGAGTCTGAGGAAACCCCTATGATCACATGAGTGAGATTAACGTGATTTGGATTGTACCAATCCATGGGCCTGGTGTTTTAATTGAGATACCATGGATGATGAATTCCTGATATTGTTTGGGCATAAATAGCCAAAGTGTTATTTGACAGATTTCTGGTAAGTGCAATTTCTGTGGGAGTGGAATCACGCGGTGCGGTGAAGGTGGATTCTCCATACACCTGATGGATTGCTTTGAACTGTTATTCAAGCATCTTGACCGCATTTGTCTCACTGGGTGTTTTGTCATCTAACGGTGTACATTATTTGGAAGCGCTGCTTTGCCTTAAAGAACTTTTTTAGGAAGGGACTTTATGGCTTATTGATCATATTAACATGTCTGCAGTC
The DNA here is from genome assembly GCF_042186555.1 of Aquarana catesbeiana. Taxonomy (NCBI): domain Eukaryota; kingdom Metazoa; phylum Chordata; class Amphibia; order Anura; family Ranidae; genus Aquarana; species Aquarana catesbeiana. Next base: position 90,944,989 of record NC_133331.1, read on the forward strand.
TTTGCTCATCTAGAGATGTCTGCAGTCTCTGACCTTCTCCTGTAACACATCCATAGTCTTGGAAAGTTTTCTGTAGCATTAAATATACTATATATTATGAGCGACCCCAAGGTATTATCAAAGGCTGTACTTGACACCCCCTATACTTTATATAATTTTATACCTTGACCACCACAGCTCTAAGAATTCGATTTAGCAAGGCAAAAGCCCCAAATGCAATGTTTATCTGTAATAGAGCTTTATTGTGGAATGTGCATTACCTATGCAAACAAAAAAATTGTATTGTATAATTTGAGTGTATTTATTTTCCTGGGATGTAGACTTGCTTACACAATTTCTAGTAAACCCCGGTTTAAAAATGAAAAAACATGACCAGTGAAAATAGCCTATCTATGGGGAAGCAGAGATGCTGACAGCAGTGTCACACTGTTTGATTGACAATTGATCTTCTGTAACAAAAAGTATTTTGCCAGTTTGTTAAAAAATGAGCACCAAGAATAGGGAACACAGTTTACTGAAAGAGCTCTTTTTATATGTTTTTTGAATTAAAATAAATGGAGATGGAACCCTCACTGTAAAGAGAAACTGTCACATGTGAAACAGGATTACAGTGCTGTACAGCTGGGACAATTCATATTGCACATGCAGAGTAATCAGCAGTTGCAAATCAGCCCTTTTTTTTGGCACCTTTTATAGAACTCTATAGAGGATTAACTCCGTGGCTGGACATTGCAGACAAATAGTGTTTTTGTGTCTAGAGAAAATTTAGTGTTACACTAAAATTCAAATACAGATTCAGCATAATAATGTCACTTTGTATAATATGTGAATTGCAGCAACAAATTCTGTCGGAGGAAAAATTCCTTTGATTTATCAGAGTTCCAGACAGTTTTTGATACCTACAGTATATGCATCTCTTTTTCAGGGGAAATTTCCCAGATTGGTCGCTACAGTCAACACAGTTTTCATAAAATAGAACACGTGTGTCAAATGCTTTATAGCAAGCATACCATATGGAAGGCTTTATATATAGACACCTTTTTAACTGCATTATAAAGTAAATTTTATACTAATAAAAAAGCCTAATAAATAAAATTAACAATTACATGTTGCCATAAAATTTGTGCTTTTGCCTCAAAGGGCTCTTTCACACGGACGATCCATATGTCCGTTTTTCATCCTTCCATTTTCGGATGAAAAACGGACATACATGTATACATACATCCGACCCGCTCCGATCCGAAAAAGTGTAACGGAGGAAAACCCTACTTTTCCATCCATTTTCGGATCGGATCGGGTGACGACGGACTCTACGGTCCGTCATCATCCGATCCCCCATAAGGGAGAGCAGCGCTCTGACAGGTCCGTCGCTGCACAGTGTGCAGCGACAGACCTGTCATCTTCCTGCTCAGCGGGGATCGGCGGAGCGATCCCCGCTGAGCAAGCGGGTGTTTCACGGGGTGGATCATCACTGATCCGCCCCGTGTGAAAGAGCCCTTAAACACATGTCGTCAGTGTAGTCAGGACTATAGTTGCTGCGGCCTTTTGTTTTCCCCATGTTGTTACTGCATTAATCTTCTGTGGAATTGACAGAGTTTAGTTGAACAGTTGTTTGTGTACAAATGCAGCAGCCATCCTAAAGAATACCATTAGTTGAACATACAATAATATAAAAATGCGGTGGCCATCTTTAAGGAGACCACTAGGAGGCACCATTTTGGTGGTATCTGGTGCTATCTAAAGAGAGAGGAGGAGGAGCTGGATGGGGCACATACACATGATGAGCAAGTGTAGAAGTGTATGTGGAGACTGAGCTGCATACAGTACCTTAAAAAAAGTATTCATACCCCTTGAAATTTTCCACATTTTGTCAAGTTACAACCAAAAACTTAAATGTATTTTATTGGGATTTTATGTGATAGACCAACACAAAGTAGCACATAAGGTGTGAAGGGGAAGGAAAATGATAAATGGTTTTCAAAAATGTTTACAAATAAATATTTAAAAAGCGTGGCATGCCTTAGTATTCAGTTTCCGAGTCAATACTTTGTAGAACCACCTTTCGCTGCAATTATAGCTGCAAGTCTTTTTGGGTATGTCTCTACCAACTTTGCACATCTTGAGAATGACATTTTTGCCAATTCTTCTTTGGAAAATAGCTCAAGCTCTGTCAGATTGGATGGAGAGCGTCTCTGAACAGCAGTTTTCAAGTCTTGCCACAGATTCTCAATTGGATTTAGGTCTGGACTTTGCTTGGGTAATTCTAACACATGCATATGCTTTGATCTAAACTATTCCATTTTGTAGCTCTGGATGTTTGTTTAGGGTTGTTGTCCTACTGGAAGGTGAACCTTCGCCCCAGTCTCAAGTCTTTTGCAGACTAACAGATTTTCTTTTGCCCTGTATTTGTCTCCAACCATCTTCCCATCAATTCTGACCATCTTCCCTGTCCCTGCTGAAGAAAAGCATCCCCACAACATGATGCTGCCACCACTATGTTTCACGGTGGGGATAGTATGTTCAGATTGATGTGCAGTGCTATTTTTCCGCCACACATAGCCTTTTGCTTTTAGGCCAAAGTTACATTTGGGTCTCTTGACCAGAGCACCCTTTTCCATGTGTTTGTTGTGTCCCCCACATGGCTTCTCACAAACTGCAAACGGGGCTTCTTATGGCTTTCTTTCCACAATGGCTTTCTTCTTGCCACTCTTCCATAAAGGACGGATTTGTGGAGTGCATGACTAATAGTTGTCCTGTGGACAGATTCTCCCACCTGAGCTTTGGATCTCCGCAGCTCCTCCAGAGTTACCATGAGCCTCTTGGCTGCTTCTCTAATTAATGCTCTCCTTGCCCGGCCTGTCAGTTTAGGTGGACGGCCATGTCGTGATAAGTTTGCAGTTGTGCTATACTCTTTCCCATTTTCGGATGATGGATAGAACAGTGCTCCATGAGATGTTCAAAGCTTGGAATATTTTTTTTATAACCTATCCCTGCTTTCAACTTCTCTACAGCTTTATCCCTGACCTGTCTGGTGTGTTCCTTGGCCTTCATGATGCTGTTTGTTCACTAAAGGTTCTCTAACAAACCTGTAAGAGCTTCACAGAACTGCTGTATTTATACTGAGATTAAATTACACACAGGTGGACTCTATTTACCAATTAGGTGACTTCTGAAGGCAATTGGTTCCACTATATTTTAGTTAGGGGTATCTGCGTAAAGGGGGCTGAATACAAATGTACGCCACACTTTGAGATATTTATTTGTAAAAACAATTGAAAATTATTAATCATTTTCGTTCCACTTCACAATTATGTGCCACTTTGTGATGGCCTATCACATAAAATCCCAATAAAAGGCATTTACCTTTTTGGTTGTAACTTGACAAAATTTGAAAAATTTCCAGGGGGATGAATACTTTTTCAAAGGCACTGTATCTCCAAGGTACTCCACCACTGGAGATTACACTGAGTGTGTTTGAAATTCCATTGTTGGAGACAGTAACCGGTGTACCCAGGACCACGTTGCGAGTGGCTGTCACCCAAGGACTCTTCCAGGAAGCCAAATTCAAATTCAAATCTTTGGCTTGGAAATTGTGGGTCTACTTACTCTCTGGGAGGGTGTGAGACATTTGGTAAACACCTTTTGTGATTGGACTGCCAGTTAAGGCCCGTGCACACGAAAAGAAGATCAGAAGAAACATTTCGTATGACAGATGATCGGCCCATTATCTGATTGTTAGTATAGTGCTTTTGACAGCGGATTCTGACTTTTTGGACGACAGAACCTGAAGGTGTAGGCTAGAACATTTTTAACGTACGTGAATACAACGTCCGATTTTTGTTTAATTGGTACATTTTTCGTCCGAAAAACATTGTAAGAGCAACACTACCGATGCTCGGAAATGAAAGAATACATTACAAAACATTTCAACACATTACATCACTTCTGAAGTTGTATTCTGTCATACAGGAATTTTCATAAGTTAGTTAAAGTAGAACTATAGGCAAAACAATTTTTTTCATTTTGGATAGCGCAAAGGAGCGTTATAACCCCTGTCAGGTTTTTTTTTTTTTTTTGCCACCTGCGTCCCATTGCAGAGATTTCCCTTCATTTCCTGTTCCATAGCCAAACAGGAAGTAAGAAGAAATCCCTGAAAAGGAAGTTACTTGGGGACCCCCAGGTCACCAGAACTAGTCTCCCCACTGGAAGAGTTCCCCTCTATTACTTTTCAGGGGACAACCCAAAATTTGGGGATTATCTTTTACTTTCAATTTCATAGATAGTGGTAAATAGGACAAATAGAGTGGGGGAATCCCCTTAATGGAGACACAGACAGCAATAAAAACTGGCAGGAGTTCTAATCCACCTCCACTCTATCCAAAACTTTAAAAAAAAAGTTTTGCCTTTTGTTATACTTTAAGTAACCTCTTCATTTTTGATATAAGACTAGGATGCAAAAGAAAAAAAAAAAAAAAAAAAAAAAAAAACGATTATTTGTCCGATAATCTCATTGTATGTACCAGGCTTTAGAGCCTCTCCTGTGCTAATGGCTAAAGTTATACTGAACTGAGTCTGTGTGAACACAGAGATTCTTGGAGTGAGCGAAGGACTGGTAAGAGCTCAAAATTCAACAAGTCAACTTTCTCTATGGAGACTGTTATTTCCTAAAGGGCCCCACCGCTGCCGCCCAACATGCTTATCTCATCTACTATTGGTCAGTGAGACTGTTTAGCTGCTAGAATTAGGCTTTTTCCCCTCTTGGTACGAAGCATAGGCTACCTGTGCAGTGATTATCCATACAAAATATTTTGTTTTGTTGCTTGCATGCTGTTTGACATACGAATTGTCTTTTTTTCAGATTTTTGCTGTTCATAAATTGCACAGAAACATATCTAGTGCCTGCTCTGGGGTGGCACAACTTTAGAAAAACAACAACAAAGTGTCCCCTGAATAAAAGAGCGTTAATATTTTCCTCTCCCAATGGCTGTGCTGCTGTACTGCATTGCATTGCTGAGATACAGCTGCCTGAATGTTTGTGAAGGTTTTCATTTATCTAATGGTGGCCATACACTCTTTCATGTATCTATTTCTTTTCTTATCGACCTCTTTTGATAGGAAAAATCGATCTATAGTCAACAACCAATTTGATCGGAATGGCACACATGGAGAAGTGGATTTTGATCGACGTTAGGTATATAGTTATACTTTACGATTGTAATTTATTGATTGCATCTCAATTTTCACCATGTAATCTCATACTCTGATTACTCAATCTACGATGTATATTCACAAACAAAGCATCTCAGTGCTGCCAATCAATGTAAAATGATCAATAATCCTCCACTCCGGCCGCTCAAATCAGTTTGATTGAATCCAATGAAGAGGTGAGCTGCCATCCAGATAAAGGAAGGCCAGTAGACGTGGTGTATCTGGATTTTGCAAAAGCATTTGACACAGTTCCCCATAAACGTTTACTGTACAAAATAAGGTCCATTGGCATGCACCATAGGGTGAGTACATGGATTGAAAACTGGCTACAAGGGCGAGTTCAGAGGGTGGTGATAAATGGGGAGTGCTCGGAATGGTCAGGGGTGGAAAGTGGGGTCCCCCAGGGTTCTGTCCTGGGACCAATCCCATTTAATTTATTCATAAACGACCTGGAGGATAGGGTGAACAGCTCAATCTCTGTATTTGCGACGACACTAACTTCTCCACAGGATGTGGAAACCTTGCAAGTAGATCTGAACAAATTAATGGGGTGGGCAACTACATGGCAAATGAGGTTTAATGTGGAAAAAAGTAAAATTATGCATTTGGGTGGCAAAAATATGAATGCAAGCTATACACTGGGGGGAAAACCACTGGGGGAATCTACGATGGAAAAGGACCTGGGGGTCCTAGTAGATGATAGGCTGGAAATGGAGCGAGTACAAAGAAGGGCAACAAAACTAATAAAGGGCCTGGAGGATCTTAGTTATGAAGAAAGGTTGCAAGCACTGAACTTATTCTCTCTGAAGAAGAGACGCTTGAGAGGGGATAGGATTTAAATTTACAAATACCGTACTGGTGACCCCACAATAGGGGTAAAACTTTTCAGCGGAAGGGAGTTTAATAAGACACGTGGCCACTCATTAAAATTAGAAGAAAAGAGGTTTAACCTTAAACAACGTAGAGGGTTCTTTACTGTAAGAAAAGCAAGTGGTGGTCTCAGCAGAGAGCATCGGTAGTTTCAAGAAACTATTAGATAAGCACCTGAACGACCACAACATACAGGGATATACAATGTAATACTGATATATAATCACACACAATTGTTGGACTTGTGTCTTTTTTCAACCTCACCTACTATGTAACCAATCTAAATCAAGTCTAAATAGATCGGGAGGGAAGTTATAGCTATTTGATTGTTTGCAGATTCAGACATTAATTGGATGATAAACTCGAAGCATGCATGGCCACCATAATAGCTTGCAGTAGATAGCCAGGTTCTGTAATGTTGAAGATACTTCGGAGCTTATCCAAGCAGTTTCTCCAGTTCTAATAAACGACCTAAAGAATTTTCAGAATCTCCACCCTCCAAGAGCAGCGTATTTACCTATCAAAGAAGTCACTATATGATTTGTCCGGCTGGTAGCTGAGCCTTAAGTCAACAGTATTGTTAGTTTCTGGCAAATCTTGGATATTGTTGGACAACATCAGTTTTCACCTTATCAAAAGCACTGAATGTGTGTTATTAAACCCTAAAATGTAAAAACTAAATTACAGTAGTTGCCTCAGCACTTTCTTCTCGCCTCTCGCCTTTTTTTCTCAGTTGTTTCTCCAGGTCAGATTAATTAAAAACGCTATTTAATTCAAAGCAAATTCATGCATTCATTTCTCCATGCTTTATTTTGTTAATAACTTTAAATCCCCTCCCCATCATTTATAGCTGCGGCCAGTAAGGGCAGATGATTCATGTAGCATTTACTTGCTGGAGTCCATCTGCCTTTAGCTCAGGCATGCAAGCAGGAGAGTGTGCTTAGCTGCGAAAGTCCTTCTCTAGATTAAAAAAAAAAAAAAAAAAAAAAAAAAAGCCCATAAAGACTCCTGGGATGTATGAAATCATTTTGGCTTAGGCCTGGAAACCCGAAAGAAACTGAAATAATGTAAAAAGAAAAAAGGTTAAAACAAGAAAATATAATATGCCCTCTTTTTTTAATTCTTTATTTAAATTATCCAGCATACACAAAACAGCAAATCTTTTTAGTCAGATACATGGATAGAGTGATCTTAAAGAAATCCAGTAGAAACCAGATGAACAGCATCAGTTATAATTAGTATTAAGTGCATGGGTGGCCGTGCCGGAACGCCTAGTCCTCTTTTCTTTACTAATGTCAGCAGCATAAGAATTGAAAATAGTTTATGCTGATTGAAAGAGTGTTGTTAGTTTAGTTTAGTTACACTTTAGACTAACAGAGTAGGAAGACATTTAATACATGGGAGATTCATGCCACTACTGAGCTGTTAATAGAGGAAGGGGAAGCAAAGATCTAAGTTATATTGTGCTTTCACCTAAAAGTGAAAAATCATCAGTTTCGTGGAAGTGTTAAAGGACTTCCCTAGCTGTAATATTCCCTTGTCAGCAGCCATAATCGCAATGATCAAAGCAACCGTGTTTTATGAATGTAAGAGAGAGTTATGCCCTGTACACACGGTCGGATTTTCCGACAACAAACGTTCGATGGGAGCTTGTTGTCGGACCGCGTGTAGGCTCCATCGGACATTTTCCGTCGGAATTTCCGACAAACAAAATTTGAGATCTGGATCTCAAATTTTCCGACAACATAATCCATTGTCGGAAATTCCGATCGTGTGTACACAATTCCGACACACAAAATTCCACGCATGCTCGGAATCAAGCAGAAGAGCCCCATTGGCTTTTGAACTTCCTTTTTCTCGGCTTGTCGTATGTGTTGTACATCACCGCGTTCTTGACGTTCAGAATTTCCAACAAGCTTTGTGCGACTGTGTGTATGAAAGACAAGTTTGAGCCAACATCCGTTGGAAAAAATCCATGGATTTTGTTGTCGGAATGTCCGATCTTGTGTACGGGGCAGAAGAATTCCAGCTGGAAATGGAGACAAGGGCACAATCATATATGCTAATCATCCACCTCTTATGCCCCGTACACACGGTCGGATTTTCCGATGGAAAATGTCCGATCGGAGCGTGTTGTCGGAAATTCCGACCGTGTGTGGGCTCCATCGGACATTTTCCATCGGATTTTCCGACACACAAAGTTGGACAGCAGGAGATAAAATTTTCCGACAACAAAATCCGATCGCGTCAATTCCGACCGTGTGTGGCCTGTTCCGACGCACAAAGTGCCACGCATGCTCAGAAGAAATTCCGAGACGGGACAGCTCATTCTGGTAAACTTGGCGTTCGCAATGGATACAGCACTTTCGTCACGCTGCAATGTTCAAAATGGTTTAATACAGCGCACTCTCTTCTTCTTTATAATGTGACAAGAATTAAGTAGTTTTGCTGCTCATATTCACACACACTTCTCACAAACTTCTTTCGTTACTATTTATCAGGATTCCCTCAATATATATTGATTTCTCACATCTGACAACATAATTTTTGTATATTTTTTATATATTTTTTTGCTTTAATGTAGATTTTTTTTTTGTGTTTCTATTTTTTTTATTTTTATTTTTGCGATTTTGATTTGTACTACCGAAAATGTTTGTGTGTGTTTTTTGTGACAAGTTCCCACAACACCATTGATATGTTGTTCTATTTTATCTGTAGGAGATTGTTTGGTGTTGTTGTCTCTTGTTAATTTTACATTTTATGTTAGAAATGTACCTGAATCGTCACCAACAAACTGTCCTTTTTGGATGAAAACACACACAGGAGAGTAGAATTTCCCCAAAAAATTTATTAAGGGCTCACAACTATAAACAAAGAGGGAGGCAACGCTGGAGAAACTGCAGAAGTGGGTGAAGCCTTGGACCCCCAGGGCAGACATCAATTATTTAAAAGCAAAATTGGTGGCCTGAGGAGTCCATATCTAAGCGAGGGCAGTGTGGTCCAGAAGTCCCAGAGATCCGGAAAGCAGCAGATGACATTTATGTCCCCAGGCTGTGGTCATACGAGAGACTGCATCTTCTGTCAGACCAGACTGAACCCAGGGCCATCACTCTCTGGTCTTCTTTCCACGCCTCCTTCCACGTGGTGGCTCTGGTGGTGGAGTTGTGGCAGCAGGAGGAGGAGGAGGATCGTCCATCTCAATGACATCCGTCTTGGGTGTTAGTTCCCCACTCACCCCCTTATGTAGGACTTTATAAATAAGGTCCTCAGAGAGCCTGCGTTGACCCTCCTGCATGCCCTGCAGTTTGGTGGCAGCCATGCGGGCAAAGGCCTCTTCAGGAGTGGGTAAGGCTCTGAGGGACGCCGAAGCCTCCTGGATCAGCCTGAATGCTGAATCCTGCACGGGACTCGGAGTCGCCTTCCTGGCTTGTTTATGTGGCAGGCGGAGGGGAGGGACCTGAGACTCAGTCAGACTGTGACTTGTCCCAGGCTTCTCCTGGCTGACACTTAGCCCCGCCTCCTCCTGGCTGCCACTAATCCCCGCCTTCTCCTGACTGCCACATTCCACAACCTCCTCCTGGCTGAGGTCTTCCTGTGTATGAAAAAGGGACATAGTTTGAGATTTTTAGTCATCAATCACACACAATTTTCACCTCCTGATTGCTGCAAATTGAATGTTAACAAATATAACAGACTATCATTCTGAGCCCAGCATTTTTCATTCTTGTCCCAATTTTGGGTGCCCACTACTGTCTATTGATATGTAAAACACTTTTTTCAATCAGCAATTAGTGATCAAGAATACAATCTAGTAAACATCATTTATTTATTGACCAGAAATCTGTAGAAGAATGCTATACCTCACTCCAGCTGGGCTCCTCCACTTCTTCCTGGCTGGAAGGCCCAGGTTGGACATCGGAAGCCTCAGCTGGGGTGGAAGGAAGAGTGGAAGGAAGAGTAGAGAGGGATTCCCTGACTTCAGTGTGGTCTGACAGAAATCGCAGTCTCTCGTAGTACCACAGCCTGGGGACATAAACGTCATCTGCTGCAGCTCCTGATCTCTGGGAATCTATGACCTTCTTGCGCTCCCTAAGATAAGTGCTCCTCAGGCCACCAATTTTAGCTTTTAAATAGGTGATGGTTGCTGTGGGGACCACCGGCTTCACCAACTCCAGCAGTTTCTCCAGCGCTGCCTGCCTCTTCTGTTTGTGATTATAGTGGGGGTGTCTCACTTGCCACAGACAGGGCAGCTCCCTGTATTTGTCAATGAACAGGGGCAGGAAATTGTGGTCATTGAACCCATCCATTTTCTCTGCAAGACACAACACAAGACAAACCCTAATGTAAGGCCAAACTCCCCTAATCTTGTTACAATATAGGTTTCCATTTCGAAGCAGTATAGGCCCAAGTTTAGATCTTACCTTCGTTATCACGATCGGCGTCTCCGATGCTCCTTCCTCCGCTCACAGATCGTACGTAAGACGCATGTGTGTTACGCTTTATACACACTGCGCATGCGTATAACTCCGCCCACCCCTGACGTTCTTTCTAGTCTATTCCCTTCCCCTTTTCGTTCGGCACAGTGGGGGAAGAGCACATGGCGGATAGACAACAGGTGCGTGCTAATTGTAGCAACGAGGAGGAGGAGGAGGAGGAGGAGGAGGAGGAGGAGGAGGAGGAGGAGGAGGGGGAGGAGGGGGAGGAAAGGCCGGAGCCTGAAACGTCCCGATCCAGAAGGAGATTTAAGGACTCAAATATGTCCTTTGGGGAGATGTTGGAAATGGTGGACATCCTGAAGAAGGCCGACTATGATGGAAAGTATGGGCCTTACCCCAACCCCAATATCCGAAAGGCCAAGATCATGGCGAAAGTGGTCAGGAGTCTGCACCGGAAATTCGGGGTACGCCGATCGAAAGATCAGCTCAGGAAGCGGTGGTCGGACCTCAAATTACAAGAACACGAGCAGTACAGAAAGATCCGGAGAGTGCTGCAAAAAAGTAAGTAGTTGTGCTGTGTTCCTATTCTTTTTGTGTTTATTACGTTCGTGCTGCTCCATGTGCTTTTAGGAACTGTTGTACAGTTTAAAATGGCAACTTTCATGTTCATGGGCACATTATTCGTTTTTCGTTCCAAATATAAAATACCATTGTTTAGCCCATATGCATTTGGCCACCATTTTGACGCCCTATACTTGTCTTCAAAGAATTGGGTTGTGTAGATGGCTTTGTTACTAGAATGAAATGCAAACTAGATTCTGTGTAAGGAGAGGACACTGAGCAGCTGTTTTCACATCTGGACACTGGAGCACTAGTGTGGGACACAAAAACGCCATTTTTATTAGGAGGGGCCACACAGGTGCTCCAGTGTATACTATAGGGGGGTCTCCATCTGTGAAGCTAACACTAAACAGGTAAAGTATTGCAGGTTGACAAAGGGCATTAAAAAAATTACAACTTGGAACTCTGCTAAAATTGACAATTGTACCTCACTTCCAAGCAATGTTTCCTATTTATAGTTCTGACATTAAATATCTGTGTGCTAATTATACCATTTTGTTTGACATAGGGGAGAAAAGACTTGGAGGACATCCCTCATCTGAGGAGACCAGAGCCCCCCTCCCCCCAACACAAGCTGAGCAGGAGGAAGAAGACGTGGTGGAACTAGTCACCACAACAGTTGAGTGTCTGCAACCACAGGCTCAGATAAGAGATGGATGGCGGCATTTTTTTTAGACCAAATTTATTTTGGGGTTCCTCTCTTTTTAGGTGATCGTGAGGTTGTGGATCAAGATCCTTTCACATCCGAAAGTGCCCAGATCCTGATCGGGGAGATCATGGGGTGTAATTTACAATTGGAAATCATCAAGCAAAACATCAATGATGTTATTCCAAAATATAAAAACATCATTGATGTTTTGGGGCGAATTTAAAACCCCTCCAAATCACTTTCTTCTTTTGTGTGCTACAATGTGCTAAATGTTTTTGTGATTTTTCCCAAAGCCAAATTTGGAGGATGCACACAGTGTGTCAACATGTGCTATCTGCCATCACGGGAGATCAATGGACGCGTTTTGGGGGTGCAACCCCTTCCTCAATAATAAAGTAGCGGTGAGGAAGGGCTTGCTCCCCCAAAACACATCCCTTGATCCCCCGTGATGGCAGGTAGCACATGTTGACATTGGGAAATTTGTGTGCATCTTCCAAATTTGGCTTTTTCAGGGGTGATTTCCCCCCATCTGAACGCAATATCAAACACAGTTCCTAAATACTCATGTCTGATATTGCCTTCAAGTTCTACCAAATGTGAACTTTGTAAGATCAAGATTTGTGTCTTTCTTGTTGGTTTTACACAGGCCTGTTTTCTATAAAATGGACATTTTGATTTTGGATAATGCCACCACAAAAATTGGTATACAACAAACATGTTGGTTTGTGTGAAAAACCTTTGATAAATGCACATGTGATTGTGCAGGTATTAAAAAACCCTAGTTAGACTTACCGGTAACGGTATTTCTACGAGTCTTTCAGGACAGCACCTGGAGAGAGCGCAGCTCCACCCACTTTCCCAGGAAACACTGCAGTCAGTTTCTTTAAAGACCGGACACTTCCACCATGGCCTCAGTTGTTCATAGAGTACCTCCAGCCATGCTGAAATTAGATAAGCAGAACACAGCAATAACACATCTTACAACCTCAAAACTTAGGGCGGGTCATCGGCGCTGTCCTGAAAGACTCGTAGAAATACCGTTACCGGTAAGTCTAACTAGGGTTTTCTCCCTTCGTCTTTCAGGACAGCACCTGGAGATGATAAAAGAGTACTTACTCTAGGGTGGGACCACCGCCTGCAGGACCTTCCTGCCAAACGACTGTTCCGCTGCTGATAGCAAGTCCAACCTGTAGTGGCGGGTGAAGGTGGAGAAACTTGTCCACGTGGCCGCTTTACAGATCCGACCCGGGGAAGCCCCTGCCCTCTCTGCCCAGGACGTTGCTACTGCCCTTGTTGAATGGGCTACTACCCCCTTAGGGGGCTCTGCTCCTGAAGCTTTATAAGCTTCGCTGATGGCCATTCTGAGCCATCTACCTATGGTGCTTTTGGATGCTCTATACCCGTTCCGTGGACCAGAGAAGAGAACAAAGAGCGAATCTGATCTTCTAAAATCTTTCGTTATCTCTATATAGTGTAATAAACACCTTCTCACGTCCAGGGAATGGAAAGACCTCTCCTTAGCACTGGACGGGTTAGGACAAAAGGTAGGGAGAATTATCTCTTGTTCCCTATGAAATGCTGATGCCACCTTTGGCAAGAAACCCGGGTCAGTTTTTAGCACTACCCGGTCTGGAAAAATATAACAAAAGGGTTCTCTTATGGAAAGAGCTTGTAACTCGCTTACTCTCCTAGCTGAAGTTACTGCTACTAACAGGACTATCTTTAACGACCATAGCCTGATTGATGCTTCCTCTGGAGGTTCAAAAGGCCCTTTGATTAGACCCCGCAGAACCACAGACAGGTCCCATCTAGGAAAAAAACTTAAAAGGTATTGGCCTAGCTCTGGCCAATGCCTTGAAAAACCTAATAATAAGCGGCTCCCTTGATAATTGTCTCTCAAGGAAAACCGATAATGCAGCTACCTGCACTTTTAGGGTGCTAGCTGCCAACCCCATCTCCATTCCCTCATGGAGAAACTCTAGCACTGGAGCAATTTCCTGTGGCGAAAGTATCCTAGTCGCACACCAGCTATTAAATCGCTTCCACGTTTTGAAGTAGATGGCCCTGGTAACCTCCTTACGACTATTCAGCAGGGTAGAGACCAGTTTATCTGAAAGGCCCTTATTTTTTAACATCTGCTCCTCAGTAACCAACCTGTCAACCTGAGATGCTGGGTATTTGGGTGATGAAGGGGGCCCTGCGTTAGGAGGTCCTTCCGAAGCGGAAGCTCCCAATAAGGTTCCACCGCCATCCCCTGTATTGTTGCGAACCAAGCCCGTTTGGGCCAGAAAGGAGCCACCAGAATCATAGTCGTGTTCTCTTTCTGTAGCTTTCTTAAGACCAAGGGGATCATCTGAAAGGGGGGAAAGGCGTAGCACAACTGGAATTTCCATGGCTGCGCTAATGCATCCAATCCCTCTGCCTGATCCTGCCTGTTCAGTGAGAAGAAGGCCTCTACTTTTGCATTCTTTTGGGATGCGAAAAGATCTATTTGGGGCACTCCCCATCTTTCTGTTAGTTGTTGGAAAGTCTCTACATTCAGACTCCATTCTGCTTCCAGTATTCTTTCTCTGCTCAGAAAGTCTGCTAGAAGGTTTAAATCTCCCTTCAGATGTATCGCTGTTATGGAGTTTAGCCTGTTTTCTGCCCAGGCTAGAATCTGGAGTGCCAAGGATAGCAGAGCCCTGCTCCTTGTTCCTCCCTGCCTTGATATATAAGCCACCGCTGTGGCATTGTCCGATAGGACCTGAACATGATGGCCCCGGACTGTTCTTTCGAAGGCCCATAGACCCAAGAGAATAGCCCTCAGCTCTCTCCAATTGGAGGACTTTCTGGCTTCCCAGTCTGTCCAACTCCCCTGAGCCATCTGCTCGTCCAGGTGGGCGCCCCAACCCCAAGAACTTGCGTCTGTTAATCTTTTCTGCAAAGGAAAACTCCAGAGCAGACCCCTGTTCAGGTTTGAGTGATTTCTCCACCACCAAAGCTTCCTCTGAACCCGCGCAGGTATCCTTATTAATTTTTCTAGGGACTCTCCATAGGACCAACTCGTTAAAATTGTCTGCTGGAGCTCCCTTGCATGTAGATGTGCCCACTGCACCGCTGGAATAGTCACAGTGAGTAGCCCTAAGACCAACATAGCTGCTCTTATGGAGATTGGCATATTTGTCTGCGTCTTCTTCACTGCCCCCTGAAGCTTCTCCCTCTTCCCTTCGGGGAGAAAAATTTTCTCCTGGATGGAATCTATCGTGTAGCCCAAGAATAGTATGGTCTGAGATGGAATCAAGTTTGATTTCTCCTCGTTGATTATCCATCCTAGACCCACCAGGTGTCTCATTGTCTTTTCCAGATCTCTCACTAACAGGTCCCTTGTTTTGGCAAAAATTAGTAGATCGTCTAGATAGGGCAGGACTGATACCCCCTCTACTCTGAGTGGGGCCAAAGCCTCCGCCAGGATTTTTGTAAAAATCCTCGGAGAGGATGACAGACCGAAAGGGAGAGCTCTGAACTGGAGATGAAGGGTAGACTCCCCCAGTTTTATCGCAAACCTTAGGTGTTTCTGAGATGTTGATGCTACTGGTACATGTAAGTATGCATCTCTCAGGTCTATGGAAGCCATAAAACATCCCGGGGTCAGGAGATTCTTCACTGAGAATATTGTGTCCATCCTGAACTTCTTGTACCTGATAGTCTTGTTTAGAATCTTCAGGTTCAGGATGAGCCTGAATTTTCCCGACGGTTTCTTCACAAGAAATATGTGTGAATAGCACCCCTGTTCTAATTCCCCGGGGGGCACGTTCACGATCACCTTTTGTAGCATCAAGTCCTTCAGGATAGCTGTCATTGCTAGTGACTTTTCTGAGTCTCGGGGAGCCTGGGTTATGTAAAAACGCACAGGAGGAGGTTGAGAAAATTCCAGCCTGTAACCCTCCAAGATGGTCTTGAGGATAAACTGGCTGCTTGTTATAGTCTTCCACTGTAAAAAGAAGGTCTGTAACCTTGCTCCCACAGTTGGGTGACCGTCACTGGGTTTTTGGGCTTGTGGTTGGGGGGCGAAAAAGTACTCCTGACTTACCCCTCCCTCTTTGAGACTTCCAAGGCCTTTTGTAGCCTGCCTCTTTGGTATCTGGGGTTTTCCGAAAAGCACGAAAATTTTTGTTGCCTTGCGGAAGTACCTTCTTCTTTATAGGGAAAGCCTTCTTTTTGTCAGCTGTTCTGTCAAGAATAGCTTCCAGCCCAGGGCCAAACACTAGATCACCTTCAAAGGGTAAACCGCATAATTTTGTCTTTGAAGCAGTATCCCCTGTCCATGTCTTGACCCATAACGCCCTGCGAGCTGAGTTTATCAGAGCTGTGGATCTGGCCGACATCCTGATTGACTCCGCTGAGGCATCTGCTATATACCCTACCGCCTTTGATAACACCGGGAGCGTATCTAGCAGATCCTTACGAGGCATCCCTGCCTCAATGTGGACTTTCAGCTGCTCCAGCCAGTGTTCCAGATTTCTGGCTACCACCGTTGAGGCCATGGCAGGCTTCAAATTTGCTAAAGAAGAATCCCATGCCTTCCTTAATAGGGAGTCTGCCTTTTTGTCCATGGTATCTTTAAGGATACCCATGTCCTCAAAGGCCAGGTCAGTATTCCTAGATACCTGGGAAAAAGCTGCGTCCAGTCTTGGCTTTTTATTCCAAATATGCGAGCTATCCTCATCAAACGGAAACCTTCGCTTGAGGGATTTAGAAAAGAAGGGGGCTCTCTCTGGATCCTTCCACTCCCTCTTAATGGTCTCTGATAGGAATTTATGTACAGGAAAAACCCTGTGTTTTTCCTCCCCGAGGCCTTGGAACATCTTATCGTGTAGGGATAGCTGAGCCTTATCCTCTGTGATGTTAAGGGTAGTATGAATTGTTCTTAGTAGATCATCTACCTCCTCAAGGGATAACTTGTACCTAGAAGAAGGAGAAGAAGCTTCATTTACTTCTTCTGCTTCCTCCTCCGAATTTAGTAAAATGTTACTTTCCTCCTCCTCTGAGTCGCTGCCCCCTCTGGATGCTGAAACAGAGGATTGAGAATGTGGCACCACACTGCTATGTGCCGTTGGACGCCTATCTAGGTAGGACCTGAAGGACTCAAAGGTGTCTGCCAGTTCCTTCCTGAAAGAGCTTAGCAATTCGCTTTGCTGAGCTGCAGGACTAGCAGGAGCTGTCTCCTCCTTAACTATGTCCGTAATGCAAGATTTGCATAATATTTTGGGCCAGGAATCCCTCAGTAACCCCTTACAAGAGGGACATTTCCTTTTAACAATAGGGGAGACATGCTTGGTCTTTTCTTTAGCCTTCTGCAATAACCCAAGGGAAAAAAGACAATTGCTGAACTATATTTCACAAACAACAGTTTACATGCTGTATAAAAAGGAACACAGAAAAAAACACCACCAAGGAAGTTAACCCTTTAACACCTATGATCTGTTCCACAGCCGGTGAATCACCCCACAGATCCACCTTAAAACATAATTAATCACTTATCCCTCCTTTAGTACTCAGGACCAAGTGATCTGCAGGCTCCCCCCTTTTTTTTTTTTTTTTTTTAGGGAAGGGATAATATATAAACATTATAAATGCCCATAGAGTAAAGACAGAGACCAGTATCCCTGCTTACCTGAGCCTGGCTGATTGTTGTGGCTCCTGCTCCTGCCACCGCCGTCTGATCGTCCTCCATTATTGTCAGGACACACAGCGGCGTTTGTGCTCTTTTATTTGATTTTCCCGGGCCGCTCACCGCTGTGAGGGCCGGAAATGAAATCAGCCGTGGAGACCGCCCCCTCCTCCTGCGTTCCAGCGGCTGGAACCGGAAGCCGCGTCGCGCCACTCGAGGCCCCGCCCCCGGTCGGAAATGACGCGCTTGCCATCCGAACCCGGAAGGCGTGAGGCCCGTGGAATAGACGCCGCTCTACTCCACAGCCCTGCCACCGGTCTGTAGGAGCGGGACCCTCGCAGCCTGGCTCTCGCCGAGCATGAAGAGGAGGAGGCACCGGAGAATCCCCCACACGTCAGGGAGGATGCTGGGCTGTCTTAGGAAAAGAAGAAAACGATCCTGTATGCCCATACTTTCACCACCTGGAGAAAGCGCAGCACACCCCTGGTTCCCTGCAGCGCTTCCACCATGGCGGAGGAAACACTACAACTGAGGCCATGGTGGAAGTGTCCGGTCTTTAAAGAAACTGACTGCAGTGTTTCCTGGGAAAGTGGGTGGAGCTGCGCTCTCTCCAGGTGCTGTCCTGAAAGACGAAGGGAGAAAGATTGTTAATCAAGAATGTGTGGATTATTGTCTCAACGCTACAACACTTTTGGGGTGATGTTAATGGTTAACAGAGGACGGAATATGGTTAACAGAGGACGGAATTAAAATTAGACTTGAGAAACTTAACATTAATAAATCACCGGGACCAGATGGCTTGCATCCGAGGGTACTTAGGGAACTCAGTCAGGTGATTGCCAGACCGTTGTTCCTAATTTTTACAGACAGTCTATTGACTGGAATGGTACCAGCTGATTGGAGAAAAGCCAATGTAGCACCAATATTTAAAAAGGGCCCAAAAAACATCCCTGGGAATTACAGACCAGTTAGCCTAACATCAATAGTATGTAAACTCTTGGAGGGGATGATAAGGGACTATATACAAGATTTTAGTAATAAGAAGGATATCATTAGCAGTAATCAGCATGGATTCATGAAGAATCGTTCTTGCCAAACCAATCTATTAACCTTCTATGAGGAGGCGAGTTGCCATCTAGATAAAGGAAGGCCCGTAGACGTGGTGTATCTGGATTTTGCAAAAGCATTTGACACAGTTCCCCATAAACGTTTACTGTACAAAATAAGGTGCGTTGGCATGGACCATAGGGTGAGTACATGGATTGAAAACTGGCTACAAGGGCGTGTTCAGAGGGTGGTGATAAATGGGGAGTACTCAGAATGGTCAGGGGTGGGTAGTGGGGTCCCCCAGGGTTCTGTGCTGGGACCAATCCTATTTAATTTGTTCATAAACGACCTGGAGGAGGGGATAAACAGTTCCATCTCTGTATTTGCAGACGATACTAAGCTAAGCAGGGCAATAACTTCTCCGCAGGATGTGGAAATCTTGCAAAAAGACCTGAACAAATTAATGGGGTGGGCGACTACATGGCAAATGAGGTTCAATGTAGAAAAATGTAAAATAATGCATTTGGGTGTCAAAAATATGAATGCAATCTATACACTGGGGGGAGAACCTCTGGGGGAATCTAGGATGGAAAAGGACTTGGGGGTCCTAGTGGATGATAGGCTCAGCAATGGCATGCAATGCCAAGCTGCTGCTAATAAAGCAAACAGAATATTGGCATGCATTAAAAGGGGGATCAACTGCAGAGATAAAACGATAATTCTCCCGCTCTACAAGACTCTGGTCCGCCCGCACCTGGAGTATGCTGTCCAGTTCTGGGCACCAGTCCTCAGGAGGGACGTACTGGAAATGGAGCGAGTACAAAGAAGGGCAACAAAGCTAATAAAGGGTCTGGAGGATCTTAGTTATGAGGAAAGGTTGCGAGCACTGAACTTATTCTCTCTGGAGAAGAGACGCTTGAGAGGGGATATGATTTCAATTTACAAATACTGTACTGGTGACCCCACAATAGGGATAAAACTTTTTCGCAGAAGAGAGTTTAATAAGACTCGTGGCCACTCATTACAATTAGAAGAAAAGAGGTTTAACCTTAAACTACGTAGAGGGTTCTTTACTGTAAGAGCGGCAAGGATGTGGAATTCCCTTCCACAGGCGGTGGTCTCAGCGGGGAGCATTGATAGCTTCAAGAAACTATTAGATAATCACCTGAATGACCGCAATATACAGGGATATGTAATGTAATACTGACATATAATCACACACATAGGTTGGACTTGATGGACTTGTGTCTTTTTTCAACCTCACCTACTATGTAACTATGTAATTGTTGTTTTATGAGAAAATGGGGGTTATTTCCTAAGGGCAAATCCACTTTGCACTACAAGTGCAGTTTCAGTGCAGTTGCAAGTGCACTTGTAGTGAAATGTGTTTTTGCATTTAGTAAATAACAGCCAACAGTGCTTTGTATAATAAGGTTACACAATCACGACATTTTCTGCACTCCAAACATTTCTGTCAGGCTCAGCTAAAACAAACATAAGCAGTAAATGTCCACAAAGATTTATTTTTTTTATTATAAAAAGGCTTCACAGATTGTCTGGCATATTGATGGCCCCCCTACCCGCAAAGAACTCCTGGTATCGTAACCGGACATCACGGGCACTCAGGGAGGGCAAGCCAGGACAGCCGCTTTCAAGCGCCGTCAGTGTGGTTTGATGTATCATTCCGGCCTCAGGCCCAACTGAGCTAGCATAGTTGGCCGAATGTTTCCTTAAAAAGTTATGGAGAACACAGCACGCAAGTATTATATGGTTCAGTTTATACTCCGCCATATGGATGGGCGTCATAAATAGGCGGAACCGGCTGGCCAGGATTCCAAATGTGTTCTCCACCACTCTTCGGGCTCTGGCCAGCCGGTAATTAAAAACCCTCTGTTCCGGGGTGAGGGTCCTTATTGGGAATGGCCGCATCAGGTGGTCCCCCAGCGCAAACGCTTCATCAGCAACGAACACGAATGGGAGTCCTTCCACATTGTCCTCTGGAGCTGGCAAGTCCAAGCTGCCATTCTGGAGACGCCTGTAAAACTCTGTCTGGGCGATGACTCCACCATCGGACATCCGGCCATTCTTCCCCACGTCCACATACAAGAAGTCGTAATTAGCCGACACCACCGCCAACATCACTATACTATTGAACCCCTTGTAATTATAATAGTACGACCCCAAGTTAGGTGGTGGGACGATGTGGACGCGTTTCCCATCAATTGCCCCTCCGCAGTTAGGAAAGTCCCACCGCTGGGCAAAGTGGGAGGCCACAGTCTGCCATTCCTGTGGCATGGAAGGAAACTGTTGAGGAAAAAACAATAAACATTACTATTTTTTCACAGAAACATGGCAAGCAGATTATACACAAACATTATGGGGCAACCTCCAGATAGCATTTAGTACGGGGAATTTAACAAGGCCAAAGTATAAAGGTACACCTATCATATTCCCCCTCCCCCCCTCTCATGGGCCATTTCTAACATTATAGGGGGTGTGTGGAAATCTTGGACAGGTAACCCTCTTCACTTCATTGAGAGATGAATGCATAAATAATGGGTATTACTTTGAACAGACCCTCCTTAGTTACCTGTCCAGTGGGCTGCCAATAGTGTAAGAAGTGTCATAATACAAAGATATAAATACACACTGTACACATTTGAGGACATTTGGATATTCTGCTATTACCTATCAAGATAATAATAGGATGTAAAAACTTTAAACAGTACCATTTGAAAGTATACAGGCAGGCCCTTGCACTACATGCTTTGGGGAATTCATCCATAAATCTGACCAGTAAAGAGATGGGTATAGTGTGTATGGGTTTGGCAAAGTCAGCAGATAGATGATTGAGGATAGAGAATTGGAATCAGCTGACTTAGCAGTTGGGGGGAGGGAGGGTTACTAAAAATTATTTGGGGACACCACAAAAAAAAGCCTCTGGCACTCTGCCTGAATTTAAATCAAAAATAACATTTCCAAACATTTTAGGGGGTGTTTGGGGTAAAGCACTACTATGGAGCTGATAAAATACATTGTTAAGTGACTACATGAGGTGAATATAGGACCAGGAGACACCATGCTGGGGAGGTTAGTGAAGGGCAAATATGTATGAAGGACCTAAAATAATAATGACATAAAAATCCAGCATGCATGAGGACAAAGGGGACATTCACAGCATATTACAATCATGGTAATTAGGGAATGAGGAAAGAAATACAATATATTAGCAAACATTCAATACAATAAAATGTGATATAAAAGGATAAAAATCTTACCTTCATATACTCCTTCTGCAGGACCTGGATGATGGCAGAACAGGTCTCTGGGATAATGATACCCAGAGCCTGGGGGGAGATGCCTGTTGAGAACTTGAGGTCCTGCAGGCTTCTCCCTGTGGCCAAATACCGCAAGGTAGCGACCAACCTCCGCTCCGGAGTGATGGCTTGCCTCATGCAGGTATCCTGCCTGCTGATATAGGGGGTCAGCGAAGCCAACAAACGGTGAAACACGGGGTCCGTCATCCTGAGAAAGTTCCTGAAATCATCAGGATTATTCTCACGGATCTCACGGAGCAAAGGCATATGAGAGAACTGGTCACGCTGAAGCAACCAATTCTTGGTCCATGAACTCCTCCCCACCCTGTTCATGGACTGGACTTGTGTCAAGGTCAGGACCCCAACACCAAGCCCCCGCACAGCACGAACTCTACGAGGAGTACGCATACGAAACATGGCTAGAAAACGGTCGGCTGCTCAGAACGAAGTAACAGAACGCACTGAAGAACAGCAAGGCCTGTGAAGAGCGACCTGAAAAACAGTAACGAACCAACAAGAATACAATGACTACTTAAAGTCACGCGGAACTTGCTTGCACGCACTGAAGAGCAGATACAAACCCACAAGCACAAACTGAACGGCAGAAAACGATCTGAAAGCCACGAGTCTGAAAAAGCGCGAATCGTCTCTCACCAAACTTTTACTAACACGAGATTAGCAAAAGGAGCCCAAAGGGTGCCGCGCTTGGTTCTGAACTGGCCTTTTCTAGTCTCGTCGTACGTGGTGTACGTGACCGCGTGGTTGGCGATCGGAAATTCCGACAACTTTGTGCGACCGTGTGTAGGCAAAACAAGTTTGAGCCAACATCCGTCGGAAAAAATCCTAGGATTTTGTTGTCGGAATGTCCGAACAAAGTCCGACCGTGTGTACGCCCTATTATTGTTATTATTATAATACAGGATCTATATAGCACCAACAGTTTTCGCAGCGCTTTACAATATAATATATATATATATATATATATATATATATATATATATATCTTAAATGTTATTGCTTGTTTCTTCAAATGTCTTTGATGTTTACACCAGTCAAACGGTATAACAATCCATGCAATTATTGTTTCTGTGTCCCAATTACAATGGCCTGATCTTGCTCTGATAAAATCAGTACTGGGCTTATCAATCTTTCTGGTTAAGCTATGATGTGGTGATCTGCATGCAAAGAAGGGGGCTAAGTTTAAGTTGCAAGGGCCGTTGCGGTGTTGGGGGATTGTTATGACAGAGCAGTGCTCTTTATGTTTTTGTCACTTTCCATTTTGTGCAATTCATTAGTGTCTATATTACTTGCAATCAGGGCCGTTTTTAATATGGATTGGACCCTGGGCAAATATTTTCTTGGGCCACCTCATGCAATTTTGCTCTCCACTCCAACATCACAAAAAAACTCTCCTATTCCCTCTCATGTTAGTTGCAGCCAGGTACACTGCTCTATGCACACTACACATCCAATAATCCATCTCAGGAGTGAACAAGAGAGGGTGGCTGCATTCCTACTTACAGTGGGACTAGGGTTGCCACCTTTTCTTTAAGCTAAACTCGAACACTTTAGTGGCTCTCAGGATTTCTTTTTTGTAGTATATGAAACAAATGAAAAACAAAAATGTAGTACAAATAGATGTAAAACCTGTATAACCATTTTTTAAAAATTGTGCTGCATGGTATTTTGTTACCATACGTTTTGCTGCAGGTAAATGAGCGCAAAAGCAAGGGGTGTAGTACTGCCATTAACCTCCCTGGCGGTATTCCCAAGTGTGGGTCGGGGTGAACTTTCAGTACCAAAAGCGGTAACCCCGAGCCACACTCAGGATCGCATTGCAGGATCCAGGTACAGTTACTTACCTTGTCCCCAGGATCCTGCAATGTCTCCCCGCTGTGTGTGCGAGCCGTGTCCTCCACCGGATCTATCACAGTGCCGAGCTCCATTCCCTGCAAGCGTTGCAACACATGGTGCCAAATTCAAAAACTGAAGCACACACAATACATACAGTAATGTAATCTGTAAGATTACAGTGTACTGTATCAAATAATTTCACCTCCCTTTTGTCCCTAGTGGTCTGTCCAGTGCCCTGCATGCAGTTTTATATTATAAATACTGTTTTTTCTGCCTGGAAGATGGAGATTGTCCACAGCAAATAAAACAGTCCCTTTACATCAAAAGCGGTTTTAGACCAGCTAGAAAACAGCGATAATAAATTAGAATCACTTGCAGAATTGAGCAATAGTGATTTGTGGGGAAATCCGTCATCAAAACACTGAAAGTAATGACAGTGACAATTCTGCAACTGAGCAAATTTCAGTGTTTTTGATTTGATTACATTATTGAATTTTTTTTATTATTATTGTGCTATTATTTGTTATAAATATTTATAGTTATTATATTATAATTTATGATTTCATGTTTCAAACTTTATCATACCCGGGCTGTCTACTAGACTTTTGTTTGGGCAGATTTAAGTGTGTTATTCCTAAGAATTACAGGGCTACAATATAAAATGGCAAATTTCCATGCAAAACATTGTACCGCTTTGAGCATTAAAAAATCTGAAATAATCATACCGTCAGGGAGGTTAAGACTTAAAAGGCACCACTGCACACCTGCAAAAGGTCTGTGTGTTACTGTGCACTGCAGGAATGCACGTAATTTTGGGCACATTCCTGCAATGCAAAAATGTCCACCAAGAACAGGGGTAATAAACTGAAATTAAAGGAGGTCTAATTGCTAAAAAAGCTGAGGTCTGCATTCCTCTCTAATATAATGTAAAAGTAGGCAAATCACATCCATCTTTCAAGTAAAATTAAATAGAACCAGGTTACATAGGGTGTCCCTAGAAGAGTCCCCCATACATCAGGTGTGCGCATCATAGCATCCACTTACATCAAGTGTGCCCAACAGAGCCCCCCCATACATCAGATGTACCCATCAGAGTTCCCTTGTACATGAGATGTGCCCACCAGAGCTCCCCCTTCCATGGAATGTGCCCACCAGAGCTCCCCCTTCCATGGAATGTGCCCACCAGAGCTCCCCCTTCCATGGAATGTGCCCACCAGAGCTCCCCCTTCCATGGAATGTGCCCACCAGAGCTCCCCCTTCCATGGAATGTGCCCACCAGAGCTCCCCCTTCCATGGAATGTGCCCACCAGAGCTCCCCCTTCCATGGAATGTGCCCACCAGAGCTCCCCCTTCCATGGAATGTGCCCACCAGAGCTCCCCCTTCCATGGAATGTGCCCACCAGAGCTCCCCCTTCCATGGAATGTGCCCACCAGAGCTCCCCCTTCCATGGAATGTGCCCACCAGAGCTCCCCCTTCCATGGAATGTGCCCACCAGAGCTCCTTCTACATAAGGCTTGCCCTCCAAAGCTCCCCCTTACATCAGATGTGTTCACCAGAGCTCCACCGTACATCGGGTGTGCTCACCAGAGCTCCACCGTACATCAAGTGTGCCCACCAGAGCCCCCCTTACATCAGGTGTGCCCACTAGAGCTCCCCCTTACATCAGATGTGCCCAGCAGAGTCCCACGTTTCCCCCTGTACTCACTGATCACTAACTTTAAAGAAGTTTCTTGTTCCTCTTTCCAGTCTTGACACAGTGTTTCTTCATTCCTTGGCAGTGCCGCTGAGACTGAGTTTTCAGTCTGTGCCAGCTCTCTATTGCCCCCTGCAGGCTGGAGGGAGGAGAACACCTAATGCTCTCTTTGGCTAGGAGCCACAGTCTGGTCTGAATAATGTGTCCGGTTGTCAGGTGGGCTAAAAACCGGACACATGATTCAAAACCCGGGCTGTCCGTGTGAATCCCGTGGATCCTGGTTGGGTCTGTGTGGATCCTGGTTGGAGAAAGCTGAGAGCAAGAGAATTAACTTTTTTGAGCTAAGAATATACAATATATATATATATATATATTCATAGTTTGTGGACTTTATAGTTTTCCTATAGACTAAATAATATACACCGATTTGGGTTATTTTTTTTCCAACAAAATGTAGCAAGCTAACTCAAGATTATTTATTTGTAAACTTTTATAACAGAAATTAACCACTTCCTATCCAGGCCAATTCTGGCACTTCACCCCTACATGTAAAAATAATCATGAGAAACTATTATCAATCCGACTGAACATGATCCTCCCTTCTCTTATTCATAAAGACCAGGTGGGCTTTGTCCCCCTTAGACAGGCAGGGGATAATACCAGGAAAGTGATTGACCTGGTGGATGTGGCGAACAGGGAGAAAACGGCGTCTTTGCTACTTAGTCTGGACGCCGAAAAGGCCTTTGACCGACTTGGGTGGCCCTTCCTGTTCGCCACATTACAACATGTAGGGTTTCAGGGACCATTCCTAAGAGCCATAAAACATCTCTATTCCAATCCCTCATCACAGGTTAGGACTCCTTTTGCCCTTTCCCCCACCTTCTCCATAACAAATGGAACCCGTCAGGGATGCCCACTATCACCCCTACTATTCGCACTCTGTGTCGAACCCCTGGCGGCCTCTATTCGAGGCAACCAGGATATTCGAGGAATCCCAGTTAGGGGCCGGGAGTTTAAGATCTCATTATTCGCTGATGACGTGATTCTCACCCTAACCCAACCCAGAATCTCCCTTCCAAATCTACATGCAGAACTCGACAAATACGGAGCCCTATCGGGCTATAAAATTAACACCTCCAAGTCGGAGGCCCTTCCAATTAATATCTCGGAAATGGAAATAGCACATCTAAAAGGCAAATTTCACATACCACTGGAAAACCACATCATTGAAGTACTTGGGGGTACACATCACCACACAATTTAACACTCTATACCAGGAAAACTTTCCTCCCCTTTTCCGTTCCATCAAAGCCCTGCTTACAACCTGGAAGAGACACCATATCTCCCTGCTGGGCCGGATCGCATCGATTAAGATGACAATCCTCCCGAAATTACTTTACCTCTTCCAAACATTACCCATCCCTGTCCCCCGCAATCATCTGAATAAACTTCAATCGGACCTTTTTAAATTCACCTGGAATTATAAACGACATAGAATTCCCCAATCGGTAATGATGTCGGCGCGCTCAGATGGAGGCCTTGCCTTCCCTAACCTCATTAAGTATTATCAAGCCACCCAACTACGAGCAATAACCTCGTGGTTCACTCAAAAGTCCTACAATAGATGGACAGAAATTGAAAAAATATGGCTAGCCCCCATCCACCCAAATAGCTTACTATGGAACACGAGAGCAGAGGTCCCCCCTGAGCACTTACTGGGAACTATGTCCCAGCTTCGTCAATTGTGGATCAAACTATCCCGCTTACATGAGTTGTCCTCAGAAAAATCAGTCCTAACGTCCTTTGTCTGCAACCCCAAAATTCCAGATAGTCTCACCCATGGTCGTCACGGAACCTTTTTCACTATGGACACCTAGTAGATCCTAGATCCCGCAGGCTATTGTCCTTCTCTGATCTTCAGACTAAACATAACCTGCCACATCAAGCTTTCTACAGTTACCTGCAGATACGTCACTATGCCCTGTCCATATTGCCTGACCTACAATTCTCCCCTCCAACGTCTTTTGAAAACCTAATCCTGGGGGGCACGGCCCAGAAAGGCTTAATCTCTGATATGTACAAAATATTAAATGCCTACCCACTGGAAGCTAAAGGTAAACATGCCTATATGATCAAATGGGAAAAAGCCCTCAATGAGGAACTCCCCTTGGAGCAATGGCAGACGATATGGACCCAGGCAGCCAAAAGTTCCCTCTGTACTCTATATAAGGAAAACACCTATAAAATCCTCCTCTACTGGTATATGACTCCAGACACCCTCCACACCATATATCCTTCTAGCTCTGATCGCTGTTGGCGATGTCAAAAAGAAAGAGGGACCCTCCTTCACCTTTTTTGGAGCTGTCCACTGATTACCCCTTTCTGGACTGCGGTTCAGCAGTTGCTGGCAGGTCTTCTGGAGGCACAGATCCCCATGACCCCCAAGTCATTCCTCTTAGGAGTCCTGCAACTAAAGATTCCCACACCCAGCAAAAAATTAATGCGCCACATACTTACAGCAGCACGATGTCTTATATCGCCTTGCACTGGAAAAAAAAACCTCCCCCCACTCCTGAAGCTTTATATGCCAGAATCAAGGATGTGGAGTTGATGGAGAAGATGACGGCCAGAATCCAGGACAGGCTGGAAGCACATAATAAAGTATGGGAGCTGTGGCATCTTCGGGAGGACCCACCATGATAAGTACATAAGTCTTTACTATTAACAACCCTCCCCTCCCTCCCCCTCCTCTTCTCTCATTTTCTTTTCTTCCTTCCTCTTTCTCTATACCCCGAGTGTTCTAATGACTCGCACAGTTTTGAATAATTTAACAGGGAAAAATGAAGGAACCTGTTGTATACATGTACACCGTTATATGCTCCTTCTTTTCTTTTGTCATTTTCTACATATTATGTATGCTTGTAATACAAATATTACAATAAAATGTTATTTGGAAAAAAAAAAAATAAATAAATAATCATGAGGCTGTACTGATGGGCACTGATGAGGCTGTACTGATGGGCACTGATGAGGCTGCATTGCCCATTAATGCAGTCTCACCAGTGCCCATCAATGCAGCCTCATCAGTACCCAGCCATCAGTGCCCATCAATACAGCCTCATAAGTGCCCAGCCACCAGTGCCCATCAATGCAGTCTCATCAGTGCCCATCAGTACAGCCTCATCAGTGCCCATTAATGCAGCCTCATCATCAGTGCCTGGGCCCATCCCATCAGCCTTACCTGGCTCAGCTGGCTGTGGCATGCCTAGACATCTGAAGAGGAGAGCCGCCGCAGCCAGTTTACACAGAGCGGACCACAGCGCGGCAGATTGACACATGAGGTCCCGCTTCCTGGACCAGGTAGGTTCCTATGATTGAGCCGGATAAGTGGAAGATGGAAATCCCCGGATGCTCTGTAAAACGGCGGTGCTCACCCCCCCTCCTGACGCCACTGAGCAGCACTCTGTCACTTGTAGCACAGAAGCCAGGCTTGTGTTTACAAGTGTCAGAATAACAGTGACAGTGAGTCTGGCAAGCCAGGGCCTATTTTAAGGAAGGAGCCCGGTGCTGCAGCTCCAATAGCCCCTATGTTAATCAGGCCCTGACCTACCTGGTCCTGGTCTGCAGAGCTCTGCTCACCATCTGAGCTGCCAATAGTACTCTGACATTGGCTCTTACCCGAGGCCTCCCAAATCAGGTCCCGATGTACAGGCATGGCGCGGGGCGGGGTCAGAGCATCATTGAAGCTCACAGCCCTGCCGGCTCCTTGCTCAGTGTGCTTATGCTGGCTGTGGCCTGTGTGGACTGGAGTGGTCATTTTGCAGTGCTGATGGGACTCCCAATTTGCAGGCAGCATGGGCTAAATTGTGAGAGATGCTTTTATCCCAAAACTTCTTTTTTTTTTTTATTCTTTATTTAAAGGTCAAGGAGTTATACAAAAACCATAATCAAAAAGAATGTTAAGGTACACAAACAAAAAACAGCGCAAGATACATCCCTACAGCAGTAGTGTGCAACATACGGCATATCAACTGGCATGTATGCACCAACCAACGTAGTCAGCCGTGTACCCCATTCCGTAAATCCAGATGCTTGATCCCAGGTCTCAGTAGACTCCCCAAACTGGATTTTTGAGTTTTTTGAAGAGTATTACCACATGAGAGCGTCCGAAAGGTCCAGGCTCATAGAAATAAGAACAGAGAAGGATAAAGAAAGCCTAGTGGAGAGATAGAGGAAAGGGGAGAGAAAAAAAACTAAAGGGGGGGGAGGGAGGATGTGTAAGACAGGGCAGGGAAACGTCCTTGACTCGTTCAATCCACCAAGTGCTCCGCTGGCTGTGATGCCAGTAGTGTCTGATCCCTATAGAAGAAAATAGGGAGTCCAGACCTTCCAGTATTTATCGTCCTGCTCCTTTAAAGTCATGGTTAGATTCTCCTTGGATATCTGTGATTCTCATCTTCCAATGTGAAATTGTAGGGGAACACATACTTTTCCATAAAGCTGGAATACAGGCTCTAGCCCCTGTAAGCAAGTGTCTCAGCAATGAAGTCTTACATTTTTTTGTTGACATTGGGGTGTCATTTAAGAGGTAGGCCACCAGATTCTTCTAAAGTGATATTCCGGTCAACGTTTTAATGGTAGATTCTACATCAGTCCATAAATTATTCAAATTTTGGGCATTCCCAAAAAATGTGCAAAAGGGTCTCCACATACTCCTCACAGCGCCAACAAGTATCCGGAACCTGCAGGCACATTTTATGCAATTTGGCAGGAGTTCTATACCACTATGTAAGGAGCTTATATCCCAAACGTTTTTTGACTAATAAATAAATATATATATATATATATATATAATATTATATCATATATCATATATTTGAGCTAGTATATCTTCTTTGTCCCCTTTTTTGTGGGCACTTTTGTTCTAAGATCATTTCCTTTAATGACATGGTTTCTCCACAGATGTGGTTTAACAATTTAAAATTCACTTATTCCTGAAGAAGTGAACTTTGTTTCACGAAAGGCGTTCAGAGAAGGGTCAGATCATACATTTTTCTCTGTCATGTCTAATGCAATGTATGGTATTTCATACTAATACACATCTTTTTAAGGCCTCTTTTTAACGTCCACACATGACGTTTTTACAGCTGCTGTTAGGAGCGTCTGATGTTTTTTTTTCTTTTTTGCTGCCTTTAAATGCCCCTCCATGTTAGTCTATGTGTCCATGCACACAAACTTTCAGAGGCATTTGTAGGCATAAGCGTTTAGGGGCAATAGAAAAAAAAATAACAGCCTGTGCATCCAGGAGCAGAGGCTGTTGAGCTGTAAAAACGCAAAATGACAAGAAAAAAAAAAAAAAAAACGCTGCTAAACGCTGTAACAAGCGAGGAAGTGGATCTTTCATTCATCTGCCTGTCATTCATTCATAGAATGCTTTTCCTTGATGGAAGCACAGCTTCTATGAAGGAATGAAGAGGCTAAAAAAGGACTTCGGATTTCAACTAAGAGAGCCAACAGAACAAGAGACATTTGCATTGAATGTAAGTATCATACATTGTGCCGGTTAAAAAAAAAAAACAAAAAACAAAACAAAGCTTAGGCTTTAATAAATAAGAGATAAGAGCCTAAGTTGTCATATAATGAATGCTGGCGCTTTTTTTTTTTCTTACTAAGCAATGACCACAACATCAAAACAGGGATAGTAACCTGCACGGCAAGATGGAGATAGTAACCAACTGTCTGCATTATCTTCTTGTTCTTGTTTGTTAAATCATTTTATTATCTTATCTGGACTACCAGTGGCTACCATTACACAATGTTTTAGTAACACCTAACAGGATGGTTTTGTCTACTTTTTTATGTTTAATGACTCAGCAAGCATTACCTTTAAGTTCTTGCATATCCTGTTAGAAAAGAAGAAGGCTGAACAGCTGAAACAATGTGAAAAAACCTTGTGAGCTGCTATAAAGACTATAGCGTAGCTGCCAGCACTCCCCACACTTCCTTACAATATGTGATAAACAATATATGCAAAAATATTGCAGCGCTAAAAAACATGCAGGTGTATAAACACAAAATTAACCATGTGACAATACAAAAATAAAATATTTTGGTACAAAGAATACATTTCTAAATTCATCACATAAGTCCATAAAATGTCCTAATCTGTCTTTGTGAGTGAAAAAGAAAAAAAAAAAAAAAAAAGAAAAAAAAAAAAACACTTATATGTTGGTGACAAAACAATAAAGCAGTCTCTTCATACACATCCACGTCTCTGCCTCTCCGATGGCTCCTGTGCTCCCCTCCACCAGATGTGCCCTCACCTTATATCCTATAAAATCATGCCTTGTGTATAAAAACATTCCTCTGGATCTCTCCTCTTAAAACGGAGTTCCACCCTAAAGTGGAACTTCCGCTCATCGGATTCCTCCCCCCCTCCGGTGCCTCAATTGGCACAATTCAGGGGGGAGGGGGGTGCAGATACCTGTATAATACAGGTATCTGCACCCACTTCCGGGAATAGCTAGCCGCACCTAGCCGCAAATGCCCGCCCCCCCCCCCTCTTGTTGTGTTGTGGGAAACACACAGTTCCCACAACACAACGGGGACCAGTGTAGACGCGCAGCGTGACTTGCGAATGCACAGTAGGGAACCGGGCAGTGAAGCCGCAATGCTTCACTTCCTGATTCCCTGACCGAGGATGGCGGTGGGGGCAGCCAAGAGACGAGCGATCGATCGGCTTCGGCATCGCTGGACCCTGGGACAGGTAAGTGTCCATTTATTAAAAGTCAGCATCTGCAGTATTTGTAGCTGCTGGCTTTTAATATTTTTTGTTTAAGGTGGAGCTCCTCTTTAATGTTTCTCCTTCCTTATGGATGTTGCTTGCAAGCTCCAATCAGAGTGGTGACATTTAAAGCAATCAAAGCCACGCTATAGTGCTTTATCCTTTTAGGAAAAATATTTTGACCATACAACACATTGTATATGCACTCACATTTAAAAACACTTTAGCAGGCAGTTATGTATTGCATCTACAGCTTGTGCAGGGACGAGTGTTTCACC
Source organism: Aquarana catesbeiana (assembly GCF_042186555.1). Lineage (NCBI taxonomy): Eukaryota > Metazoa > Chordata > Amphibia > Anura > Ranidae > Aquarana > Aquarana catesbeiana. The sequence goes on from NC_133331.1 coordinate 90,977,400, forward strand.
TGTCTGCCGGTTCTGCAGCTCCGCCTGTCAGTGTAACCTCCGTCCATGCGACAAGTCTTTTCCTTCCTTGATGCGCATACGGGCGGCCGCCATGTCCGTCGGGCACCAGCGATCGCTCCTGACAGACCCAGAACGGGGATGTGTGTGTGTGTGTGTGTGTGTGTGTATGTGTATGTGTATGTGTATATATATATATATGTGTGTGTATGTGTATGTGTATATATATATGTGTGTGTATGTGTATATATATATGTGTATGTGTATGTGTATGTGTGTATGTATATATATATATATATATATATATATATATATATATATATATATATATATATATATATATATATGTGTGTGTGTGTGTGTGTGTGTGTGTGTGTGTGTGTGTGTGTGTGTGTGTGTGTGTGTGTGTGTGTGTGTGTGTGTGTGTGTGTATATAAACACACACATCCCTGGTTCTGGCAGGGGAGAGGAGACAGGTTGTGTGTTCCTAGTATATAGGAACAAATGATCTGTCTCCTCCCACCCCCCCTACAGTTAGAATACACTGAAAGAACACATTTAACTCTTCCATCGTCCCCCTAGTGTTAACCCCTTCCCTGCTAATGACATTTATACAGTAATCAGAGGCTATTTTTAGTTCTGATCTCTGTATAGATAAAGTGTCAAAGTGTCCAATCTGTCCGCCGCAATGTCGCAGTCCCGAAAAAAAAAAAAAAAAATTGCAGATCGTCGCCATTACTAGTAAAAAAAAATAAAAATATCAATCTATCCTTTATCAAGGGAGAAAAATATATATCGGTCTAAACTGAGGAAGGATTTTTTTTATTTTTCAAAAATTTTGGTATATTAATTATAGCAAAAAGTAAGTTTGTTTGTATACAGCGTCGCACGACCGCGCAATTGTCAGTTAAAGCGACGCAGTGCCGTATCGCAAAAAAAAGGCCCGGTCAGGAAGGGGTAAATTCCTCCGGGGCTAATGTGATTAAAGCGGAGTTCCACCCATATAAAAGTCAGCAGCTACAAAAAAAGTGTAGCTGCTGACTTTTAATAAATCGGACACTCACCTGTCCCACAGTCCAATGGTATGTGTGTGTTTTGGAAAAATCTGGACAGCCGCACTCCGGATTGGAAAAGTGAAAAATAAAATCCTCTTTATTGAAAAAGTAATAACATGATTAAAATCCGTACATGGCTTTGTTGGGATAATGCAGCATAACCGCTAACGCGTTTCACGCTCCCATAGAGCGCTTACTCATAGCTATGAGTGCGGCTGTCCAGATTTTTCCAAAACACACACATACCATTGGAATAGCAATTGCCGGCACCTGGGGCTCTCACAATCATCCACACAGCGGAGGACGGGAAGCTTGAACCCGGTCACCTAGAGCGGTGGTAACTATCTTGTCCCACAGTCCAGCGATGCGGGCGAATGAAGCTCCGCTCCTCTCCCCCTCGCCAGCATTCTGACTGTGGGTGCCCGGCTGTGGCTTCACAGCCAGGCACGCGTTGCGTGTTGTGATTGGCCGGGCAATCTCCTGGGACTTGTTACATAGTAGGCGAGTTGAAAAAGACACAAGTCCAACCTATGTGTGTGATTATATGTCAGTATTACATTGTATATCCCTGTATGTTGCGGTCGTTCAGGTGCTTATCTAATAGTTCTTTGAAACTATCGATGCTCCCCACTGAGACCACTGCCTGTGGAAGGGAATTCCACATCCTTGCCGCTGCTACAGTAAAGAACCCTCTACGTAGTTTAAGGTTAAACCTCTTTTCTTCTAATTGTAATGGAGTGGCCACATGTCTTGTTAAACTCCCTTCCGCAAAAAAGTTTTATCCCTATTGTGGGGTCACCAGTAGGGATGAGCCAAACACCCCCTGGTTCGGTTTGCGGCAGAACATGCAAACAGGCAAAAAATTTGTGCGAACACCATTAAAGTCTATGGGACTCGAATGTGAAAAATCAAAGTGCTAATTTCAAAGGCCAATATGCAAGTTATTGTCATAAAAAGTGTTTGGGGACCCGGGTCCTGCCCCAGGGGACATGTATCAATGCAAAAAAAAGTTTAAAAAACGGCTGTTTTTTTTAGGGAGCAGTGATTTTAATAATGCTTAAAGTCAAACAATAAAAGTGAAATATTCCTTTAAATATTGTGCCTGAGGGGTGACTATAGTATGCCTGTGTTTAGAACAGTCCCTGCACAAAATGACATTTCTAAAAGTCATTTAAAACTGCTTGCGGCTGTAATGTAATGTCAGGTCCCGGCAATATAGATGAAAATCATTGAGAAAAACGGCATGGATACTCTCCCCCCCCCCCCCAGCCCATTACCAACCCCCTTGGGTCTGGTATGGATATTAAGGGGAACCCCGCACCCAAATTACAAAAAAAAGGCGAGGGGCCCCCAGGCCCTATATACTCTGAACAGCAGTATACAGGCGGTCCCCGGTTACAAACAAGACAGGGACTGTAGGTTTGTTCTTAAGTTGAATCTGTTTGTAATTTGGAACAGGTACATTTTTAAAGTGTAGCTCCAGCTAAAAAATCTATTTTTAAGCTTTTTGGATAACATAGGGAAGGGTTATCACCCCTGTAACATTTGTTTTGCTGTCTGTGCCCCTATTCAGAAGATTTCACCTCACTTTCTGTCCCAATGACAATTGGATTTTGAATTTTTTGGGTTATTAGGGAAACTAGGATTGGTGATAAAGCATCAGTGGAGACACCTTTTTCCAATATTAACACTTACAGGAGAGAATTTCCCTTCCTAGGGGTAGATTTCCTCTTACTTCCTGTTGTCTCCCTCTGTTTGTAAGTAGGAGTCGTTTGTAAGGCAGATGTTTGAAAATAGGGGACCGCCTGTATATACTATACAGCCTGGCCTATACACCCTGCGGAAAATTGGGCCTTAGGTGTTGGTGGTACCAGAACACTGTAAGCCCTCACAGTTACTCTTGGTGGGCGCTGGAACGGGCCCTGCTGTGAAATATTATATCAGAAATTGTAATTACATGCCCTTGTTAAACAGGGGCAGAAAAATTGGGCCTTAGGCAGTGGTGGTGCCACAACACTGTAACCCCTCACAGATACCCTTGGTGGGCGCAGGAATGGGCCCTGCTGTGAAATATTAGATCAAAAATTGTAATTACAATACAGTGCAGCCGTAGTGCAGCCCCTACTACTTTTCTGGTGGTGTACACAGTACACAATACAGTGCAGCCCCTACTACTTTTCTGGTTGTGTACACAGTACACAATACAGTGCAGCCATAGGGCAATTGCTACTACTTTTCTGGTGGTGTACACAGTACACAACACAGTGTAGTGCGGTGTTGCAAAACAAAATATACATCATGTCCAGAAAGCCACCAAGGAGCTCTTCTCACAGGCTTTGATTAAGCAGGAGACAGGTCTCTTTACCTGCTTCCTGTCCAGCATTTAACACAAACGGCGGTACGGGAAGAATGGCAATGCAGTTGGATGTACCCATACGTCCCCCTGCATCAACCAATTGTGCGCGCACCCTGGGAGCGTTCAGCGACACAATCGCTGCCCACTGTGTCCAACGGACATGGTGGAACGCTGATTGCTGTACTGGGCTGATGTGCACGGCACCAGGGCCGGACTGGCCTACCGGGATACCGGGAAATCCCCCGGTGGGCCGGCTGTCTGGCTGCCCCTTGTGCCGCTGTGAGGGCAGCGGCGCCTGAAAGAAACATGGCTGCGGGGCCGCCAGGCTGACATGCAACTGCGCATGCGCTAGCGCTATTCTCGGAAGTGTGTATGGGCTTTCCCGAGCAAGCCGTGCTCGGGAAAGTCCGTACACACTCGGCAATTCTCGGAAATGCGGGCGCATGCGCAGTGACACGATGGCGCCGAGCGGCCCCATTTTTAAAAGTACCGCAGTGAGTACTCGTCTGGTGGCCTCTTCCTCCTACTCCCCCTGCTGCCTCTGACCTCCCCTGTACCATCCGCAGCCTCTGACCTCCCCTGTACCATCCGCAGCCTCTGACCTCCCCTGTACCATCCGCAGCCTCTGACCTCCCCTGTACCATCCGCAGCCTCTGACCATCTCTTGTCTTATATCACGTCTGCAGTCTGGAGTGGAGTCAACAGTGGGAGTGCCGCAGGGATGGGGGTCATGGGAGAAGTCAGACATGTATGGACTGTGGAGAGGAAACCACAGGATAAAACCAGAGCCACCGAGCTGGAGCCGACTGACTGAGCCCTGTAAGGTGCACCTGAGAGGAGGTCAGTGACAGCGCCACCAGGCCTACCTGAGGGGGGGGGTCAATACAATATTGTAAGGGGGCACTGATATATAGGTTTCCCCCTTATATCAGTAAACCCCCTTACTTTAGTGTTTTCTTTCTGCGGAAGGTACTCTCTGGTCACCAGAGTCCTCCCCACATTCCCAGAGTTCCCCTTTACATCATAGTCTGCAGGATTCCACCTTACAGTGCAAGGGGGAACTCTGATGTAAAGAGGAATGCAGTGGACTCTGATATAAGTGGGGTCTCTGGTCACCAGTGCCCCCCTTTTATATGAGAGTTCCCGCTTAGATCATGATCTGCCATGTTCCCCTTTATGTCAGAGTTCCCTTGCACTGTAAAGGGGAATCCTCCTGATATATGGGGGAACTCTGTGTTGGGTTATATTAATCTGATTTTCATGTAAATGGAGAAATCTGGTTTTTGACTTTTGTTTAACTTAACACATTGCTAATAGCAGTTTATAGCTTAAATATAGATATTTGCACTGAAAAATGCCATTTACGGCACCTTTTTTTTGCAGTGTCAATAAAAAATGTGCCAGTAAATGGCATGATTTTTGCCTTGAAAAAAATTGCTGCTGTTTGTAAAAGCCATGTCTCTCTTATCTATATATAATACACTCTTCAAATGTGCTTTAAAATGCATGGTTTTCCCTTTTGTGAACAAGAAAATAAAGACGTTATGCGGTTGGGCTGGTATAAAAATACTATGGGGCTGGTATGAAATTATTTCCAGGGCTGGTTTTTATTCCCAGTCCGGCCCTGCACGGCACTGGTACCATGTGATTACTGTAGCCAAACAGTGATCACATGGACAGTTGTAAAAACAGTGTCATTTTCTGGCATCATTGTTTACGACTGTGTGATCTCTGTGATCGGTCACTGAGATCACACAGTACAGGGCCATTTACCGCAGACCTGTACCATGTGATAGCTGTGGCCAATCACAGCTATCACAGTATTTCTCAATGGCTGCAGGAATGCAGCTGGAGAGAGTGAGAAAATGATTGCTTTTAAAGCCATCATGGCTGTAAAAACAATCACGGTGTAAAAAAAAAAAAAAAAAAAAAAAAAAAAAAAATCCTGGTAACACTGTACTGCTGGGGTGACAGTATGTAAAAAAAAAATTGTTACTTTTTTTTTTTTTTTAAATTATAATTTTTTTTCTTTTTAACTCACTGCCACCAGTCAGTATCCCTGACCACTGCCTCGCCAGTCACAGTGTCCTTGATCACCACTATACCAGTCACTGTATCTCTGTTCACCGCCACAGCACTTATATTGTCCCTGATCACCTCCAAACCAGTCATATTGGGAACTCTTTTGTTCCTTTCTTCAGCCTCCTATACTTCTTGGCCAGTGAACGTGGCATTCCAGGGGGCAGCAGCTTACCAGTAGGCTTTGCTTGCTTGGCTTATAGGAACTGGGACTGCTATAGGTGATGCTATGCTACGCTATATTCCCTAACCACTCATATAGAGGCGACTATTACAGTACATTGGTTTTGACACATTTAGTTGTGCGATACACCAGATACATATTCTGGTATATAATCAGTCCAGACACTGGAAAAGTCTTACACATGTCATATCATCATACTAAGGAGAAGTGGTAGAATGTTTTTTTCGGGGTGTAATTGTAAGTATGCCCATGCGGTGTGAGAAATATCCTATTAAAATTACAACTGGCGAGTCTTCAAAAGACTCGCCACGCCTCTTAAAAATACTTTGGGAACTCTTCAAAATGTGGTAATTTTAAGGATGTTTCCACTATCCTGGTGCTCCAGGATAAAATGTGATAGGTAGTCTGGTAATTAGATTTGTAATTTATGCCCCTGGAATACCTGAAGGTGCTCTTTGGATTGTGG